>NW_019416276.1:369719-670612 GCF_000390285.2 Anoplophora glabripennis | reverse complement strand
ATGTGAACTGGTAAAACAACGAGAATTATGTTAATTTAGTTCTAAAGAAATGAAATGACATTCGTGCCCATTTCTCGTCCAAGTCAAAGAAAATGTTGGATGCAATTTTGAAGGTTCTGTGATAGAAATTACACTGTTCGTGTTTTTAATTTCTATTTTAGTAAAGTTATGAAAGTTTTGCAACTATAACAAATTTTTTTGATATAAAGTTTGCTGAGAAATATTTATGTTCCTTTGTTATTCCGTACAAATGCTTTTATCTCAAGTATTACCAATTATACTAATCAAGTAAAGAAAACTTTATGTAACCCTAAATATTGCTGGGTAATGATTACGATGTTTTTGTAAACCATAAAATATATTAAAAGGATTTATCAACTGTATTTTTTTATTCCAATAAATATGTCACAGCTTCCTAGTCTTTTTTAATTAATTTAGATTTTTAAAAACATTACAAAAAATCATCTGTTGTGGATAATTTATTGTTGATAACAATGTACATGGGATTTAGGAAAATATATATGTTTGAAATCAATTTCGTTTTTATCAAGTCTTTCAAATGTACTCCCTCCCTCGCTATCAGCTGACAGCGACGTTGCCACATTAATCCTCAAGTCAGACAGAAATGCAATTATTGATTTCTGTTACTAATTAATACAGCTGTACTATGTTCAAAACTTACATTAGTTTTACATCAAAAATAAAATAATACTGTGTACTATCTATTGAAAAGTTTAGTTTCACAATTTCTAATTTTTTTTCTCAATTATGGGCAAAAAAAGAGCCGCCCCGTCCATCTTCGCCATAAAAACCTGTGTTAAAATGAGCAACTTGCAACAACAATATCTCAAAATCTAGATTCAAAAAAAATTTCAAAAAAATATGATGCACAGAGGGAGCACCGGGTAATACGCTATATAAATTTCAAGTACATCTGTGCATTTTAGTAAACCCGATATACCTCCTTAAGGAATACGTTCACATCTTCAACGGTGCCAGCCCAGTCCCGGGAAAATCCGGCACGGGAAAACGGCCAATTAAACACTTTCAATATCCATCCCCCTCGAATATTTCACTTCGCCAAATCAGGAGCAAATAGAAGTCGACTTGACTCAACACGTCTACCTCATCGTTTTTGCCACTGATAAGGGTTGCCCGTAAATACCGACTTCCACCCTTGATTAATACCTCTGTCTTTATAATCCCCCGGATCTTTTTAAGGGATCCATCAGTTATTAATGACGCACTCCGGGCTTCGGTCGTCCCCGCAATTCCTGTCACGGAAGGCAACATAAATTTGACGCGGGAATCAGTTCGGAACGTGCGAATTTAGCATTTTCGATATGGGGAATGACGATTAAGACGCTGCCTGCGGGGGCCCGGATCGAACCGGGATTGGCAGAGTGACTCTATTTATTGATCAACACGATTCGAGTCCAATAGATGCGGTTTGTGATATATTGAACACGTTCACATTTTCGAAAGTTTATTAAAATTCAAGGTGCGTGTTCAAATGGAGGAAGTATATAAAAAGTTTTGAAGTCTAAATTAAAAATTTACAACGTAATATTTGCATAAAGTATAAACACTCTTAGTTTTTCGCACTAGTGCATAAAATGAGTACACTAGTGCATAAACTCGCTTTTACGCACTAGTGTGAATAATGTTTACACTAGCCCATTAACTTGTTTTTTCGTTTTAAAGAGTAAAGAATACTTATTACTAAAGCGTAAAATAATTGCACTAGTAAATAAACTCACTTTTTCGCACTAATACACTAGTGCACAATACTACTTGTTCTCACAATTGAGTTTAACAAGTACTCTAGCACAATAACTCTTTTTTTTTTCAAATTAATAAATTAATCAAAAACTCGCTTTTGCAGTAGAAAGTAAAATAAATACGCTAAAGCATAAACCTTCTTTTAAATATATGTGGATACACTAGTTAAATAAACTTGCTTTTCGGCATTAAAGATTAAAATAATTGCACTAGTGCATATACCTATTTTTTGCAAGTTTTTTCGCATTAGAGCAAATAAATACACTAGCCATAAATTGCTGTTTAACACTAAAAAGAAATAATAAATGCACTAGTGCATACACATTAGTGCAATAAATGAATACACTAGCACATAAACTACTTTTCTTATTATGGGGATTAATAAATTCAATAGCGCATAAACTTCTTTCAGATCAAAGTGTAAAATAAATGCACTGATGGATTATCTTACTTTTCGCACTAGTGTATCGAAAAAATACACTAGGGCATAAACTTGTGTCTTCGCTTTTAAGAGTAGTAGAATACTCTATCGCATAAACTTATTTTTTCGTACTAAAACGTAAAATAAATTCTAATAAACCTGAACACTAGTAAATACACATTTTTTCGTATTAATACACTAGTGCACAACACTACTTGTTTTCACAATTGAATTTAACAAGTACTCTACCGATAAATAAATTCTATCAAATTTATTTAGCATATACCATATTTTAAATATATACACTAGTTAAATACATATATACACTAACCCATAAATTTGGTTTTCCACACTAAAGATTAAAATAATTGAAGAAGTGCATAAACCTATTTTTTGCATAGAGTTACTTTTTCGCATTAGTGCAAATAATTACACTAGGCCATAAACTTGCTATTTCGCACTAAAAATTAAAATAAATGCACTAGTGCATAAACATTGTGTATTAAATGAATACACTAGCGCATAAAATACTTTTTCGTACTATTGGGATTAATAAATTCACTAGCCCATAAACTTGCTTTTCCAGATATGAACGTAAAATAAATGCACATTGTGGATAATCTTACTTTTCACACTAGTGTATCCAAAAAATTCAGTAGTGCATTAACTTACTTTTTAGTACTGTTGAGTTATATTGATTTGCTTTTTCGCACTTTTAGGTGCCATAAACTTACTTTCGATACTATTAGCGCATTGTCACACTGGTGTGTAAAATAAGTGCACTAGTGCATAAACACTAGTTCATTAAATAAAACACTAGCGCAGAAACAACTTTTTCCCATGATTGGGATTAATAAATTCACTAGTGTCTGAACTTGTTTTTTCACACCAAAGCGCAAAATAGTGCACTAGTGGATACTTACTCCTACTTTTTCAAGTGCGTTAAAAAAATACACTATGGGTAAAATTTTTAACAATGTTACATTAAATTAATTTGTTTTCTCATACTTTTAAAAAAAATAAATACACTAGTAAATACACTATATAAAGTAATAAATACACTATATGAAACCTACTTTTGGCACTATTAGCGCATTTTCACACTAGTGTGTAAAATAAATACACTAGTGTATAAACTTACTTTTTTGCATCAGTTGTACTCTCCAACATTAGTTATGATTCAGATTTATATCAAATTGAAATATTGTAAAACTAAATATCTTTTCTCTACATGGCCCACATGATTCCAGACAACTTTTATTAAAACCACTTTTTTATAAATTTTGCAGTAACAGAGTTACAGAGGAATCCCTCAGGTGGAACACCTGTATAAATACTTTAGACCAATAAAAAATGAACTTTCGTAACTAGATAATGAACGCCCTCAGTTGAATATTTCATGCAACAGAATTAACGAAATTTGAATAACGTCCCAGCCGCCTCGACATGTTCGTCATTCCGTTCACTTGTAGCCGCCACTTTTGATCAGGATTAAATTCTCCGTTATTGGTCTTATTCCCTGATCAGCTCGCGGACGTTTTAAGCGGAATTAAGACGAGGCCCGCGAGGAAGTCGGGCATACCTGCAGTTCATTAAGGCCCTCAATTAGGGAAGGAGAGGGAGTTCGTTTGCCCCGACCGATTGTTTGCCTATCGATTTTTTATTTGCGTTGTTCGTGGGCACTGTCATTAGGCTAATGAAATTACGAGTCGCCGGTGTAATTTGCAGATTAAAAAGATCACTTAATTGAAAATTATAAATCCGTGGCTGGAGGTAATTGGTAGGTGGGTAGGGATTTCACGAGTCGCCTTTAAAATAGTCGAGGAGTAAATTTCAAAGTAGGCCAAGTGGATAATTGGCAATTATTGCGATAAGTATGTACAAAAAGAAAAAAAAATGAATAAAATAAGGAATTTATATGCTTAATAATCGGCATAATATACAAATAAAAATTTGCTACAGGGGCATAAAGAAATTATGAAAATTTATCATATTTTGCATAAAAAAGGTACTCTTGTTAGATCTTAATAGCATGAACCGTTTTCTAGTAAAATCCATTTCAATAACACAGACCAACAAAATTTAACTTTTTTTTGGAAGCAATATACAGTACGCGCCTAAAGTATGGAATAAAATCAGTACAAACGAAACAATTCTTTTTTTGGGAAAAATCCTCGAACAGGTCGCTTTTTAATTTAAAAAATACATATTTTGAAGTTCTTCTAAATTATGTGGTCTATTGACGTACACTTTGGACTTTAAGTAGCCCCATAAGAAATGGTCCAGGGGTGTAAGATCTGGGGATCTCGCGGGCCATTCTATCGGTCCTCGTCTGCCGATCCACCTCCTAGGAAAACAATTATCTAAAAAATCTCAAACGGGGCGCGTATAGTGCGGAGGTGCACCGTCTTGCTGAAACCATATGGTGTCATCAGGAATATCAGGGTCATTATCGTTAGGAAAAATTACTGCAAGCGCTGGANGGCGCGCATAGTGCGGAGGTGCACCGTCTTGCTGAAACCATATGGTGTCATCAGGAATATCAGGGTCATTATCGTTAGGAAAAATTACTGCAAGCGCTGGAACAAGGTCATTTTGTAAAAACTCTAAATAAAATATCTTTCTCCTGTAAGGGTTCCTTCAAAGAAGAAAGGCACTACTATTCTGTTGTCAACTATTCCAGCCCACACATTTAATTTCTGTGGATGTTGGGTATGTGTCTCTGTCATCCATTGAGGATTTTCCCAACTTCAATACCTGCAAGTTTGACGGTTCACTGTACCATTGAGATAAAACGTGGCCTCGTCTGAAAAAAATATTTGCCGGTGTAAATCTCTATTTACTTGATATAAATCCATCATAATTTCACAAAAGTGTAAGCGGCGGTCGGGATCGTCTTCATTGGGTTCCTGCACAAGTTGAATTTTGTAGGGATGATATTTTCCTGCCTCAGGATACGTAGCACTGTGGTCTGACTAATTTCATTGTTTAATGTAACCAATCGTGAAGTATTATGAGGATTATCTACCATACTTATCAAAATGTTCTGTGTGATCTTCACTAACGCTTGGACATCCAGGTTTTGGAATATCTACAACATTGCCAGTTTCTCTAAATTTAGATTCTATCTTACTGACTGTTGATTGGCTGATACGGCGATCTGGATGTTTTTCATTAAATAAATCGCAAACTTCCTTCTGCGTTCTAGTCTCATCCCCGCATCCGATAAGAATTAAAATTTCTTTTCTTTGTGTGACAGTTAAATGTGCCATAATACTTTAAATTCAAAAATAATTTTTATATCGCTTACAATACTTAAAAAATCGGTATGACAGTGACACTTTGTAAAGATTTACACCCACGTGATCCATAAAAATTTCAACGTGATATCTTAACGAAAAAAAAAAGATATTTGAGCAAACTCAACAGCATTCAAAAGAGGGAGTCTTGTACTTTTAAATTATATGTATTTTTTTTAAAGAATAGATGGCATTACTACATAACCTCAAATATGACGAAAAAAAATTTTTTTTGCTCTTTTAGGTTAGAATATCTCAAAACCCTGACATGATAGAGCAATTCTGCTGCTACATTCGGATTCAGCGCACCAAAATTCTTCGGAAATGCATATTATATTCTTACTGAAAATAAATGTATCGAATTGTGCCATGAGAAAATTACTACCTATTTATGACACTTAACAGAGGTGTCAAGTATAGTATGTCAATTACAGTCCAGTGAGACACTACGACTTCTCGAGACATGCTTGGGCTATGATTTTCAGGGCGAGGAATCACACTACCAGTTTCAAGAAGACGTTGTGAAACTTGAACGAATGTTTTTTGCTAAGAACGTGCCAGTAGGGAAAACGTTGACGGTAAATGCGTCGAGCTCTGGTCGAGCTCTAGCAGAATTACCTCATCATAAATTAATAACATATCGTGATACTCACGTATGGTAAACATTTTAAAAATGCAAGAAGAAACATCTCAAGAAAAGGAAATAGTGGTACGCAAAAAACACTCCGACACGAACGAATTCCAGATACCAACTGAATTGCGTATTGCTGGTTGCTCGACAGCTTAGTACCGCATGTTACCCGCCGCGCCGTTGTCGCATTGCTCGATATGAATTTTATCGAATTTTAAATTTATTACAACGCTATTTTTTTTAAATGAAGCATAAAGAAGTTCAAAAAAGTGATAAACATTGTATTTTATGGTATTCTATGCACGCAGTTATGTCAATATTCCTTAATTAGTCGATTGCAAGATTCAACACGACTGAGGAAATCAGCTGTTTCGCTTCAGCGTTAGAACGTTCTGTAGTCTGTCGGCGCGTTCCCTGTCATAAAATGTGTTGCGAAATCGGTCGCCGAATTAACGAGAGTATTTTTTTTAGATGTTCTGTCTTTATTAGGCCTTCCGATTGGTGGTTAAAATCCCCGTATAACGAATAAATAATAAGGTGCCCAAATATATGCGTTGTTCTGTATACAGTCTGCTTCATTTCAAATAAGTTCAGAACTATAACCTTTACAGTGTGTTTCATTTCAAATGAATACAAAGCCATAACTTCCTTAACAAGGAAGATAAAGAAAAAAGTGTTGACTATTGTTTAAAGGTCATTCTTGTGCACGTTCTGGTACCGAAATGCGTAGTCTCAGTCAAGCTATGACGTCACCAGAGACAGAATCCAAAATGGCCGATAAGAATTAAGTAATGTCGGTGATGGGCATGGAGTAATATTATCTTCATAAAATTTTGAATATCGCGATAAGTTTTTACAAAATATGCAACATCAGTAAGCTACTCGGTTTATTTTAATAATGGCGGACAATTTTCTGATTAAATGTCGGAGTAAAGCAGGTAGAATATTAACATTAGAAGAAAATGTTTTCTATAAAATATGTTTCAAAATAAAAATTAAGTTTTAAATTAAAAGTTTCAGTTCGAGCAAGTACCTACCAGAAAATGTCTCTATCTTCCTTGTGAATTATGGTTTTGTGTTCATTTGAAATGAAAGAGACTGTATACAGGGTGAACCATAAGTTCAGTGTGATTCATTAAATTTTGACCCCCCATTAACTTTTTTGTTTTTAGAGTTATAAAAAATGTGGAAATGTTGCACGATTTTTCATGAATTAAATGATAATAGAAAAACAAATGAAGTCCAACTAAAATGTCCACGGATGTTAACTTTGTTACTTTAAATGTAACACCCTGTATATTTTTACATATTTGGATAGAACGTTCCCTGTCGAGCATAGTCATATAGGGTTTGTTGGGTCCATCTCTAACAATAATCGGGATACCATTAAAAAAGAAAATATGGTTTTTTATTAAGAAAATAAGATATCTTGTAATTGTTAGACTTCTTTGAAGCATTACGGTTTTGTTTTTCAATTACGTAAATATTACAAATTTAGTTGTATTATATTTTGACTCTATGTCTAACAATTACAAGATACCTTATTTTCTTAATAAAAAATCTTCTTTTCTTTTTTTAATAGTATCTCTCTTATTGTTAGAGATGGACCCAATATACCCTATATGACTATGCTCGACAGGGAACGTTTTATCCAAATATGTAAAAATATACATTGTTCCATTTAAATTAACAAAATTCGCGGCCATTTTGTTTGTACTTCATTTGTTTTTCAAATATCATTTTCGAAAAATTCATAAAAAATCGTGCAACTTTTGTATTTTAAATTTTTTTATAACTCTTAAAAAAGTTAAAGAGGGGGTCAAAATATAATGAATCACCCTGTACATGTACAACTAAGACAGCATATTCCTGGACACAAAATAGACCATTTTATGTCATTTTACCTATACCCGAAATCGCTTTATTTGGCCGCTCTACGCCTTCAAAGTTCCTGAATTATTATTTTTATTTTTTTAAATAAATAGAATACGCGTTAATTGAATTTGATTATTTTTGAGAAGTGAGATTTTACTTTCAATGGAGTAGTAGAATTCTAAAGTCGATTCAACGAATTTTAATGGATTTTCAACGTGTTTTGATGCATAGTGTGAAATTATTAAGTTATTCTTATACTGTTTAGTAGTTTCCTTTATTTTCATGTTACTTTTCGTGAAACCGATTTTAAGTATTTTGTTTTATTTGGAAGTGTTTTTGTGTATCTTGAAGCATCTTATAATTATTTTTATTTATTTTAATTTAGGTACTTATATTTTTTGAGGTATTTCGGTTTATTTTTTAGATTATTGATATGCTGAAAGATTGTGAAACATAATTTCTAGACGCTTAGGATGTATTTCGAGATATTTCGTGTTTCGTAATATCGAGATCGAGATTTTTCACGATTTTTTTACAATTTTTCTTTCAATGTTTTGTTTTTGTTTTGCAGTTTTAAGTTTCCCATAATTTTTAGCAAATTTTTCATAATTTTTTTTCGTTATTTTTAATAATTTTCTCTTCTATACTTATTTTACATGTTAAAGAGCTTTTGATATATATGTGTTTTGTATATGATAAATTCGTGCGCTATTGACAGTAACAGAAGGAACACCACCTCCGCCCCAGAAGCCATCAGAACAAACCACTCTATACCAAAGGCAATTACTGGGTTTGATCCAGATTACGTCCCCGCAAAGAGCGCATTACCAGAATCCGAAACACCATCCACGGCCTACCGGATTATTTCATTACAATATGATTTACGTCCGGCATAATGATAGCGCGCACTGTGGCATTATTTAGTAGCGGTGGCCCTCTAATCCCATCGCAATTACAGTTTCGCCACCATTACTATAAACTGTTGATATCAGCGCGGCTCACGATGCATAAATCGGAGGGCGTTACACTCACCTAGAGCTTATCGTCGGGAAGGTATAGTGGTCCCCGAAGTGGCATAGACAGAGCGGGTCCTATTTTCCAGGATTATGTGCCTTGCGAGATTACGCTGTTTAGTCATTGGCGGGTGTGTGTGTCTTAATTATGGGCCAGATATCCGGCTGACGTATTGCTGGGACCGAGATTGAGCCGTTTCCCAGGTCCTGGGTTGCTTTCAGGAGCAACGCTTAAGCGGCGAGGGACCTGAACTTGATTTCTTAGTATCCCCTATTTCTTAATATTTCCCCGCAAAATAGTTGTTTTTGTATCATGTACTTTTACTTTTTTCCAGTAGTTGATTAGAAGCGAGAGAAATATTCACTTATCTGTCACTTTGAGGTTGCTTCGATGATGGAGTCATTTTCCATTTTTTATATACAGGGTGTTAACGAATTTATGTCAAAAATTTAAAGGGGTGAAAAGGGGTAAAAACTGAGTTAACTGATGTCACAAACTTGTATCGGAAGTTTAAGGTCATAGAGAAAAAAACTAGTTTGAAATGTGTTTAAAACTGTTTTGGAACTGTTGAAATACATGTACTTTATCGCAGCGAGTACTTACAAAAAATTCTGTAACACTTTTTACGAAATTGTAGGTTTCTTGTGAAGCCCGACTGTATTCGAAAGTAAGTTTGTAATACATTGTTGTAGTGATTGCTGTGCTGTTTTTCGAGAGTGCATTAATAGCCGTATTTCCAAGTTTTCTTTTAAAAATGGCGCATTTATTTAGCAATCGCGAATATTATGATAGGTATATATGCTCATAATTTATAGCGAAGCAAATGAAAATGCTTACAGAGTTTGTCAAGTGCAAGATATCCTGAACGACTTGTTGCTTGTTAAACAACTTCACTTCTACGAATTCAAATATTTGTCCTTGTTCATCACAAATACCATTTTTTAACTTTTCCCGTGTTATTTTAAGTCGTATATTAATTTTGTCATTTTACACGTTTCTCTAATTTTCATTTGACTAGTTTTAATTTGATTACACGAAATGAGAATTGAAACATTAAATGCAGTATGCCTAGTCCTCTGCTTTCATAAATCTACGTTTCCATGTAAATTACCATTCTCTTGTTCGTTTTCCTTTCATTTCCGTATATTATTTAGGTATAATTAGGCGCTATCTCTCCTACCGAACTAAGGTGAAGAACACAAACAAGGTTTAGAGCTGTTGCATATGGCAACAGCTATGTGACCTTTGACTCGCGTGGCTATTTTTTAGAGGGAAATTAAATATTTTATAAATATTTGATTTTGTTGTTCAATTCGGGCATTAATACAATAAATGTATGTATGTATGCATTGGCATAATATATTGCATAAAATTTGGAACGTGTACAAACTCTGGCCAGTCTCCGAACGCTGGTTGCTGAACTGTCGATGGATCGGGTGGACGTTCGTACGCAGGCTATGGCAGCTCAACGGGTGGCTCTGCTGCGTGGCCGGGCTTAGTGTGGCACCATTTCCACTTGTCCGATTCGCCTCCCTTTCCATTTGTGGGTCTCTTTAACTAGACATCCCTCTTTCAACTACTTTACCACAATGAACAGATCTAAAAACTACTAATAACTGAGATAAGCATTTAACATCCGTTGTTTCATGTGTGTACTTGCCACGCGAAATATAGAGCATTTCTTATTTCTGAAAATATCACTTCAGATGCTACTCCATTGATGCTCTCTATTAAATCATTTTTCAGGCAGCTAAAAACTAGACTTTTTCTAAAAACACCTTAAATTTATTATCGTACCTTGAAAGGAAGTTTGCAAGCTCATCACGAAAAATGCCTTGATTAAAGGAATTATCTGATTCATTATGGTCCTTAAATCTTGTTCTTGTGCAGCTAAGTAAATAATCATATCAATAAAGTGCTTTACAATGTCTATTTTCGTCCACGAATTTATTATGTTTTAAAATATTCTCATGAAATGCGGAACCAAGAAAAGTTTTTTTCCTAATAATTTAAATTCTAATGATTAATATGTATGCTAATTCGATCGCTCTTGTTTTTTTTAAGGATTCATTAATATGTTTCAGATCTGAATCTGAATATCCTAGATAGTTTTACTTTTTTTATTACATAGTAAGCAATTCTAGCAATATAATTTGGTTTTGTTTCACTGCCTATTAACCACTCATATTAATTGTACCAATTTTTACTAAATGATCCGTTACTTCCGCAATTGTTTTTAGTTGTCAAATTTTTCATGTCAGGCGAAGGTTTTAATTTTGAAATAAATAATTTATCATCGAAAGTCAACGTACTAAATTTTTTATCTAATAAAGAAATTAAAGAACATTAACATTGCTACTCACCAATCTGCGAATTTCACTTGCCATTTTGCTTTACTCCAAACTATTAAACAATAAAAGCTTGCCTAAACCACCACTACAATTATAGGTTAAACATAAACAAACGACAATGACAAATCGCAAGATGATACGTAAGTGAAGCCGAAGAGCTTGCCCGGTGCATAAGGCAGTTTATGTATACTCATATAATTAATATAATTTTTTATATCTAACAGTTTCTTTATTATTTGAAGAAAAAATAAATATTGGATTTAAAAGTCCTAAAAATTTACATCACTTATATCGACGGATTATAATTTATTTTTTGTCATGTGTTTTTAACATGCGATTTTAAATAATCATCAAATTGTAACAAGAAAAAAAGACATGTCGCTGAGATTACTTTTTATGTTCTTTTCGATAATCGTATGGGAATACCAAATAAATAACATACTGGGCGATGTTTTCTAGAGTTACAAAAAAAAATTTAAAATTTTGCAGTCCGGGCCTGGAATACATATTATTTAAAGAAATTGAGGTTTAAAATATGCATGCTTATTTACAAAATCTACCCTCAATTAATCTTTCGCTAATTTTAGTTGCAAAACCATTTTTATCATGTGTCCTTTACATAATTTAGTTTTAGAAGCCGTAGTCTCGTATATTTAATAGCTTATTTAAATAACCACCAAAGTGTAACAAAAAAAAGAAAGACGTCTTTAAGACCACTTTTTTATGCTCTTTCCGAATATCGTATCGGAATTTCAAAAAAATACATACAGAGTGTTGTTTTCTAGACTTGTACAAAAAATTAACAATTTTTGCAGTCCGGACCTAGATTTTTTTGCTGTCATACATGCATACATGAAGTATCGTGAGTGNTGTGTTTGTGTGTGTGTGTGTGTGTGTGTGTGTATTTCCAATCGCTGGCGAAAAGCGTTAGCTGGCCTTACTCTCTAAGCACAGGTACGTATAAGCAGGCAAGGGCCGGCGTCGTTTAGATTTAATTTTATAAGAATTAGGACAAATTACTTTGGAATATGTATACACATTGTTCTTTTATTTTTCTGAAATTATCAGCCTACCCCAACGAGCCGCCACTGGTTTTGAATCCATCCCTGATTTAAACTGCTTCCTATTACTTACTACTTTATTTCTTGTCGTTTTCAAAACTACCAGACTAAATATTTTAACCGAATCAATTTGTAAAACTGCCAAACATTATGCATATAGCTAACCGGCCCGTATGCATATATGAAAATGTACATTTAATTTAACACATGAACGAATAATAAATATTCACGCCAATGCGTTCATTCTCTCGATTGTTCCTCGTTTCGAGACGCGAGCCCATCACCCACCCGCTTCTTCGGCCGTTTCTTCATTCCAATAAACATAAACAGTGGGGAACGACTCAATATAACCCTCCTATTTATGTTTATTCATCTGGTTTTTGACGCGTTTCGCGGCTATCTACGCGCACAAAGCAAATTTGTTTCATTTGTAGGAGGCTTTCCTTCAGTCGAGCACAGGTTTTATTAAAACTCATTCCAAATTGCACACGCGATATTAAATTTCGCCCCAGTAATATTATTTTTTCCGTAATAATACGCAACGCCTTCGTGTCTGTCATAATACCGACGACAGGGGCTTATTGTGCCTTCGTCGACGGAATGGGTTTTTTAAGACATATTTGTTTTATTAAAAAGGACATATAGTCTGAGTGGGAGCGTATACAGCATGTCCGAAAAATACGTATTATACAGGGTGTCCGGAAGGTCAAGTCAAAAATGAAGGGGTATACAAGGGAGGTCAAAATAGATGTAAGTAGTAATTCATACAAATTGTTTTCCTGTCGGACTTCGTTGTGGAGTTATTCGCCTTCAAAAAAAAAAAAAAGAAGTATGAAAAACAAATTCCAATTATGTCGTCACCATGACAACAATGAAACTTTGGCAATTAAAGTAACTCCTGCTAATGTTCATTTCGAAGTTTAAACTGATATTCAGTATGCCTTCAGTGACCTCAAAAACATTCAGACAATTTTTTTCTGATTTTTGAGACTGATTTTAAATTTTTGTATCCAAAATACTTCATAAATGACCTTGAAATGACCTTGAATGACCTCTAGGGTGTATCGTAGGGGTAAACAAACCTCGGATTTGGGTTCAGTGACCTCTAAGACATAAGCATGAATTTTTTCAGATTTTTTGGAGGTCATTTCTTGATTTGACCTTCAAATCACCTTGAACTTGATGTAATGGAGCCAAAAAAAACCCCTATTTCCCATAGTAACTTCTGACGAGTGTCCCTAGATCAAATGTTGACTTGTATAATTAAATTTAAAACATAAATTAGTTTTACCCAATTATTAACGATTACCTACCCACGCACCAAATTATTTTCCATTGTAGTTTCGCTCTCTGCCACTTCGTTAGTTTGATATAATTGGTTTAAAAATGTGACATTAGGCAATACTGATAAACTCACTCATACAACGACTTTTGATGAGTCTATTTCCCTACTCTCATCCGTAATATTTGAAGTAAGAAGTAAACACTTATTATGTGTTTTTAAATAACATCCTGTATATGTCTTGTGTAATTTTTGCGGAACAATTTTACGTCGGAAGTAATTTGATTTTAAGTACAACACCACCTTTACCTCTTGAGTACCTCATTTTTATTATACGGTTTACCGCCCAGACAAAGTGCCTTGGAATTTTACGCTTTTAGAATTCATGACGGCATGATTTAATTTGTATTAAATCCACGCTATGAACGTACCGTATTACCATTACAATGTAGTTTTACATAAAATAGCCGTAAAAAGTTGACGAGAGGTTCAATAACAGATTTATGACCTTTGACATCATCAAACCAATACGAGAACAGTAAAAAAGGTAATTACCGTAACAGCTGTACCGTCGAATTTATCCTAAAACAACGATATTTTGGTTAAAACCACACACCCTCTGTGAACATTTACAAATAACTAACATGTCGAATTAAGAACATTGTTGAAAATTGTTGAACTGCTAATTTGTTCCTTCTTTAATTGTTGATCATGTTTGTATGTCAACGGTCTACAAAGATATAGGATATTCAGAACTGGAGACTGCATTATTTTTTAAAATGCGATCAAAATCAATCTATGATAATTTGAAGGCTCTCGTCAATGAATAAATTTGATAATTTTTAGGATCTGTGTTTCTTACAAGATGTCCAGAATCTGCAGCCTGAGTTTTCGTGTCATCTAAGTTGTCAGTTAGTATGTCTTTGAGAAGTCATCTTAAGGTTAGATCATAAAGTTTATAGGAGAATAATTAGTAAAAATGATAATAATTGTGATATTAATTCATTACTGAAGACGTAAAACGTACTTGTTAGGACTTTCAGGAGTTTTCATAGATTTTACAAGCCAGAAGGTTATGTCACAGATTTCCTAATCGTGCTCTGCCAAACCAAAAGACATTTCAACGAGTTGACCAACGTCTAAGGGAGAATGGTGGGCGATTCCAGTTAATAAGGTAATACATATTATTGACTTTCTTCAAATTTGCAGGAAAATTTGGAAAAAATTGTTTAATACATCGAAAACAATAGTACGTGAAGTTCTTCAAGAACAGCTGTCATATCCATACCATTTGCCAAAAATACATGAACCGATGCCTGAAGATTTTCCTCGTAGAATGCAGTTTGTAAACTGGCTATTGGATCAGCAACGAAATAATGTAAACTTCATTAACGTTATTCTTTTCACGGATGAAGCACGGTTTACCAAATATAGTATCACCAATTTACACAACACACATGTATGGGCTGATGAAAATCCTCATGCCACTATTGTTTCGCATCATCAACATTAGTTTCAATCAATTAAGATCTGGGCAGGAATCATTGGCAATTTTTTTATTGGACCATTCGTATTTCCGGAGCGATTGAATGGACAACTTTATTTGGAGTGCCTTCAGAACGCTTTTCAAGATTTAATAGAACACTTACCAATTGAAACCCGCCGAAACATGTACTTCGTGCACGATGGGGCACCACCTCATTTCAGCGTCGGTGTGCAGGAGCACCCGAATAACGTCGATTGGATAGGTAGAGGAGGACCTATTGCCTAGCCTCCTCGACCTCCCGACCTAACGCCTCTGGATTTTTACCTGTGGGGACACCTCAAACAGGAACAATGCTGGGTTATTGTGGTGGGTACATCAGTCCTCAATTCGTCGTGCTCGCGAGTGTATCAGACTTCATGGAGCCCATGTGGAACCCTCTTATGAAGTTTTTCAATAATTTCATTAAGATGCCTCCTGGGACACCACTGCGTTTTTTAATTTTGTATTTTTTCGGATTAAACATCTTAAAATGAAACTTGCTATGTCCTTTGAATGACTTTCGTATCGCACTTTGTTGTCTAGAAAAAAATATATAAATCATGGCCCTTTTTTATTAAAAATAAAACATGAATTCGCTTATTATTTTTCAAGTAAATGGTTCATTTTATCGACAATAAACAAGAGTACCTTTTTTTAGTCTAAGATTGGAGCTACCCAGATTTATTTTAAAGTCTTTATCATACAAGGTGTTAAAAATTTGGCATTAAGTTGTAAAACTTAGTCCGCCCCTGGTAAACTAAAAAGCTAAATATGTTTCAAGGACACTATTTTAAGAGGTCCTTACTAGTGTCCATCACATAAAATTTTTATTAAATTATATTAAGTACCTTAAAAGTTATTCAAGAAAAACCGATTTCCAGTGGCGTCCTTTAGGGACACATATCTCCGTAGGGAGGGCCTGTACGAAAAAATATGATAGGAACTTGTCATCTTATTTTTTCATGTTCTATCTGCACCCGAGAGATTTTCCACATTTCCCCGGACACCCTGCATAAAATCTAATAAATAATTTTTAATTTGGTCGAGTTATATTTATACAAATATTTAATTGTCGTAAATTTCCTAGGCCCGATATATTGGCCAATATATTGGGACCGCCTAGCCGGGTACTTTGGCCGGCGGATTTCGATCTGCCGAGGCAAGTATCACGGACGCAGGCTGGAATTTGGATGGGTGACCTAAAGCAGGCTCGAGGACGTGGCTGTGGCAGCCTACCAGAGACCTAGGTCGCCCAACATTTGCCGCATGCGTGTGGTCCCCGATAAATGGTAATGAGAATAGACCAAAGAAAATCTCTGTAACTCTCTGCTATCATACATAAACTATACGAGACTTTGCCACCAAGCCACCCGTGTAGTAAATATGATGGTTTGAAGAAAAGTACCCGAGTAATGAAGGAGGGTGTACAAGGGGCCAAAAAGGGCCTAAGTGCCGCGGTGGAAAAACAATTCCACCATTCTCCTACATACATATATACATACATATTGGCCAAAAAGTTACAAATAATAAAGCTGGTTCCAATTTATTGATCAATTTTGGTCATTTTTAGTCACTTTTAATATTTATTCAATAGTGCCAATTTTCGTGACATTCCACAAATTGTCCACCTTTTTTTATTGGAATTACACTAAGCTGGCATAAATTATTATATTATAAAGTCTATTATGGTTTGTGGTTTAGTTTATAATTACTTTTTATTTAAAAAATTAGTACCTACCTCAAATTTGATCAAATTGGTCAACAATATCTCATAATCTGTAATGATTTCAAATCGACATCTTGAAGACTTGAATAAAAAATTAGTGAATATGAAACAGGTTAAACTGGTATCAATATATTTTTTATGAGACAGATCATATTATCGTAATACTGCTCCGGAGAGGAAATTTCAAAGTCAACACTAACCAAAAACATTTTCAATTTAACTCTTCGGAGATGGAAACCGTCCAGTCAATTTCTCAAACTCCACACGGACTCTACCACAGGACCGTTGCGGAGCCAACCTGGAGTGTGTTCGAATGTCAACCCGAGCGCCCTGCCGATCATTAACCAGGGATGAATACCTGACCAGTGCATTAGTACGCTCCAAATTTTTTATTTTGCATTACATACAACTATCGATTTTGTATGTCTTTTTTAACCTATAATTCAATATCAACTTGACCAATAAGATATTCATGTGAACAGTAATTGCAACTGGTTATTCATGACCTCGAAAGTAAATCTGGCGGCGTTCCTTGTGGCTCGCAATAAATTCCCGACGATCTATATTCCTTCTGGACACGCATTTCCATCACAATTTTTATTTATTGGAATATTATCCGACATTATTCAGGCCGGGATAATTTATAGAGCGAAAATTTCGTATAGCGTTCCCAAATAAAAATTCAAACCTAAATGGAGAACGTTGCCGGGAATAAATCCCCTGGTATCCCAGATATTTCTTTTGATACACCTTAAACGTACGAAAAATGATACAGTCGTTCCCTCCCAACTTATTGGCTATCGTAAAAGTATTGAGAGCTGTGATTCAATATGTATGGGGGGTTTATTAGAAATGCGGCACGTATAAAACCGTATAATATTATCCCGAAAACGTTGATAAGCGTTGCAGTAGTATTTTTAAATACAAAGTAATGCATTTTCCGAAAAATATATGTTATAAGTACTTCAAAACTAAATTATTTGATAATAGGAACAAAATCACCTTTAATAGACTATGACAAAAAAATGTTTGTCAACTGTGACCTTGAATAGAGCCAAGTTTAGCTACATCGTTTTTTTTATGATNCATACATACATACATACATACATACATACATACATACATACATACATACATACATACATACATACATACATACATACATACATACATACATATATATTGGCCAAAAGGTTACAAATAATAAATCTGGTTCCAAATTTATTGATCAATTTTGGTAATTTTTAGTCACTATTAATATTTATTCAATAGTGCCAAATTTCGTAACATTCCACAAATTTTCCACCTTTTTTTATTGGAATTACACTAAGCTGGCATAAATTATTACATTATAAAGTCTTTATGGTTTGTGGTTTAGTTTATAATTACTTTTTTATTTAAAAAATTAGTACCTACCTCAAATTTGATCAAATTGGTCAACAATATCTCATAATCTGTAATGATTTCAAATCGACATCTTGAAGACTTGAATAAAAAATTAGTGAATATGAAACAGGTTAAACTGGTATCAATATATTCTTTATGAGACAAATCATATTATCGTAATATTGCTCCGGAGAGGAAATTTCAAAGTCAACACTAACCAAAAACATTTTCAATTTAACTCTTCGGAGATGGAAACCGTCCAGTCAATTTCTCAAACTCCACACGGACTCTACCACAGGACCGTTGCGGAGCCAACCTGGAGTGTGTTCGAATGTCAACCCGAGCGCCCTGCCGATCATTAACCAGGGATGAATACCTGACCAGTGCATTAGTACGCTCCAAATTTTTTATTTTGCATTACATACAACTATCGATTTTGTATGTCTTTTTTAACCTATATCAATATCAACTTGACCAATAAGATATTCATGTGAACAGTAATTGCAACTGGTTATTCATGACCTCGAAAGTAAATCTGGTTCTAACGCGGCGTTCCTTGTGGCTCGCAATAAATTCCCGACGATCTATATTCCTTCTGGACACGCATTTCCATCACAATTTTTATTTATTGGAATATTATCCGACATTATTCAGGCCGGGATAATTTATAGAGCGAAAATTTCGTATAGCGTTCCCAAATAAAAATTCAAACCTAAATGGAGAACGTTGCCGGGAATAAATCCCCTGGTATCCCAGATATTTCTTTTGATACACCTTAAACGTACGAAAAATGATACAGTCGTTCCCTCCCAACTTATTGGCTATCGTAAAAGTATTGAGAGCTGTGATTCAATATGTATGGGGGGTTTATTAGAAATGCGGCACGTATAAAACCGTATAATATTATCCCGAAAACGTTGATAAGCGTTGCAGTAGTATTTTTAAATACAAAGTAATGCATTTTCCGAAAAATATATGTTATAAGTACTTCAAAACTAAATTATTTGATAATAGGAACAAAATCACCTTTAATAGACTATGACAAAAAAATGTTTGTCAACTGTGACCTTGAATAGAGCCAAGTTTAGCTACATCGTTTTTTTTATGATTCCTACGCATGAAATGTTGGAACACCCTGTATTGTATAAAATCCTGCAATATTGAATAAATATCGTTTTTATTTTACTGCTATGACCAGTGAAAAAGAAAAGAAAGACAATTACTTTTGTCTGAAGGAAGACCTTTCTGAAATAATTATCTTTTCAATTTTTTCCCCAGTCTCTAAAGCAAAGCCATGATACCTACAATGTATTTTATATTTAATTAAAAAATATACTTCAGTCTAAAAAGGCTATGGAATATTAAATCTGTAATAAGTAATTGGTATAAATGGACACGTAAATAGACAAAACTGCAGGTACTGGGCAACTGAAAATCCTTGTTGAATACAAAGTCTGTCGCACGCAGCATCGTCAAAAAATGTTTGGGCATGTATTGTCAAAAACCTAATTCTTGGACCTTATTTTTTGATGAAAATTTAAATGGAGAACGCTACTTAGACTTTCTTCGGTCTCAACTCATCCCCGCTTTAGCTGTGTGTTTCCTAAACCACAAGATCCAGATATTCCTCATAATGACATATGATTCGAACACAATGAGGCACCTCCTCATTTTGCAATTGCTTTTCGACAATTTCTTAACGTTCTCTAATAAATGGATTGGACGGAGACGTCCTATTGAGTGGCCATCTAGGTCAACGGATTTAACCCCTTTAGATTTGTTTTTACGGGGTTATTTGAAATCTAAAGTTTATGTAAGTAGACCAAATAATCTTGATGACCTGAAACAGAGAATACGTCAGGAAATAAGATTTCTTCCAGCACAGGCAATTGAAAACGTTCAACGGGAAACAATTCTTCGACTACAAAAATGTATTGTATGTGAGGTAAACGGACAAAACATTGAACATTTTTTATAAAGCAATTGTTATTTAAATAATGTTTTATTGTTTAAACATTATTTTTTTTCCATTTATCACATTTCAAACGTCATTATTACGAAAACCGCTGATTTTAGAGATGTGGTATGTTATACAAAAAGTGTTCAGAATTTCCTGTACAATTCAAAACAAAAATGGTTAGATATTTTAGGCAAATATTATGAAAAAAGTGGGGAACGAATCTATTACTTTAGTGAGAGCTCTCAGGTCTAACAATCTATATAACAGAGCAGCAGACAAAGAACCAAGAGCTAAATGGAACGGCGAATCCTCGTACACTTCTATTAGCCGCAATTCTCTATTGACGTAGAGAAATGCTTATTAAGCAAGATACATAATCACGGAGAAACATAAACTCGAATAAACAAACCAAAGCCGTTTTCTCGTCATATTCGCCGCTTATCTCGGTCGCTTTGTGAACATCTGATTTACCAGATAAAGTCCATAAACTCCAGCAAAACCGACGTTTCACCGAATACCTCTTGCGGCCAACTTCTGAACAACTATGTATCTAGTTAGCGAGCCAGTTGAATTTATGAGCCGAACCGCGTGACGTACTGGATTGTCTGAAAGGGCACTTGCTGCTAACTCTAGTGTCCTGTGGCCACGGCTCGTCGTGCTCGGCCATATTTCAAAACGTAATTTGCTGCGGCTCTCCCAAATATCTCATTAAGGGTGAAATAGGAGTTTGTCAACCGCCATCTGGTTCTGTAAAAGTACATTAAAAAAACAATTTATGACACCCGCTCCGGCCGCAACATGGGCAATTAATGGAATGAATATTTTTGAAGGTTAAATTGGAATAGTATTTTTCATTACAAGTTCATAAACTAGGGTGTTCCCTTGCGCTTGTGTCGATTCCCTGCGGGAGGGGCAACCGACCGCCGGAAGTCATGCAAGCACTGGAAAAGCAGTTTATGGACAAGTTATTACGATAATTTTCATTATATCTCCCTGAAAACAGCATCACAGTAATAATAAAAGTAAATTTAACAAATTACTAAAGCGTCTTCATGAAAAGAAACATAAAAGCAAATGCAGGAATTTTAAAATTAAACTTTTCTGTTAATGTTGCATTAATAGTGCAATTTGTATTCAAGGCCGTATCAACCTATGGTGGCTCCCCTAAAACCGACCTGTTTGTATTATTGTATTATTGTAAATATTCAAACCTCAGCGCGCCAATTCATTTATTAGGTAAGTAGCAGTTAGCAGTTATTATTCAAAGTACAAGAATGCCAACCACCATGTCTCTTCAGAGTGATCAAATCTCCTCCAACTNTTATACAATTTCGACTTCGGTATTCCGATATGTTAATACCATCCGTTAACAGAGGGCAGCACAACGCGTAACAAAGAAAACTTTTTACAGTAGCTAGTAGATACCTCTGTAAATCTAGTGACCTTATTTACCCTACCGAGAAGTTATTCAAATGGAGTATAGTGCTCAGTTGCATTTAAAGTTCATTTAGTTATTATTTAAATATACTTTTTAAAATTACTTAAAAATCCAAAGAAATAAAGCAAAATTCCCTATTTCCCCAATTCCAAAAAAAATCTGTAAATCTGACATCACTCTTTCTAGGGCTGATGAACCATGGGGAATTTCCGACCCTGTATAAGTGGCTAAATATCGCCTTAAGCCATGCCCAGTATGCTACTCACACATGTTCTAAATTGAAATAATCAGCAATTCGTTTAGTTGACTCACAAATGGTATGAGTTCCTATATGTACCATTACGGTAAGCAATAAATAGTTTTCTACTATTCATATTACAAAAAGTTGCATTTTCATATCAACATATCCATATTTGGTTTGTTTGGCTCTTGAGTGATATCACCATATGCGCGTAAGGACATACTATAGTAGGATCATATTCGATGCAAAGTAATAAATCATTGCCTGTAAAGGGATCCAGTGCAGTACGGTTTTAAGGGGTTTAGAAATTGAATAATTTCTTTATGCATTATGAAGGGATGACGGGATCAGTTCACGTCTGGCACCCCTGTTACTACAAAAATTCCTTTATTCACATAAACATTTATTTGAAATGTAATTTATTATAAATCCAATTTGTTTTTTAAATTCCACATATGTACTACATTTTACCTCTGTACGCGTCACTGTTGTTTTTTGGAGGCGATGCACCTGGCCGACTGCAACTACTACCAGAACACAATGCGTATGATACGGTATTTCAGATTTTACATTCAATATCATTTTAAATCTGAAATGGTTTATCTTAGAACGCGTCCTAAAAATGATGACACGATTTTCCTTTCATAAAAGACCGACAATTGTTTGCTCTACTTTGCATCGAATACGATCCTACTATATATCCACATCGTGCTATACAGGGTGTCCTATGGGTACCGACCACACTCTCGTTTCTCACGAGAAGTGTGGAATGTGCAGGGCATCCATCTTGTTGAAATATTAGTTTTCTTCTGAACTCTATGTTTTCGATATCTAGTTCTGCCAAAACAAAATTTTTGAGAATTTCCAAATATATTTGATTAAGATATTCTTCCAAAAAGTAAAGACTAATGATTTTATGATACATTATGCCACACCAGACATTTACTTTTTTTAATTGTTGACTACTACTTATCAATCGAAAATTATCTTTAGCCCAATATCTACACTTTTGAGAGAAAATAACGCTATTGTGTATGTTAATTCGGCAGTAAATAAAATATGTATAGTGATGAAACAATCTGTTTTCCATCAGCTTCTCGCCCAGTGTTAAACAAAAGTCCACACGACGATCATCATCTTCACCAAGCAATTTTTTGTTAAACGCTGGTTTGAATAGATAGATTTTGTCGTTTACGAAAACACTTTGAATATGAGATTTCCTAATTCAATGTTTTCTGACCTTTTTCTGAGTGACCTTTGAATTGTCTTATACAGAGTCCATAACTGCAACAGTAGCAGCATCGTTATCATTGTATTCTTTTTATCTTTTCAATATTCTTTATATCACCAGTGGTATCAAATTTTATAATTAGCTTGCGATCTGCTCTACGAGTTACAAATACATTTGGATACTTTTCAATAAAAATTTGTATTGCATATCGATATGAAACATTACCGATTCCATGACATTTCACAAGATAAATTCGTAGCTCCAGCATTATTAATAAAAATTATTCGGTTGGCAGTTAATAAAAATAAATATACTGACTTTGGCATTGATAAGGAAATATCCATGGTAATTATATGGTATGTATGATAGTTAAATTGTGGCGTCTTTTTATTTGCAAAATGTGGTTTCATTAAAATAGAAATCGTTTGCTAGTTTAGACCATAAATCATAGATAACTCTGTATGTACTATTTTATAGCCACGAAGTGAACGGCTAATTAAAAAACTAAAAAAAAGAGAGACGTGTAAATTGATAGATTTCGAACGAATCGAGACAGAAAAGGTTCGTGGAGTAACGTTATTGATTTTTAAAACGATAGTTTTTAAAATTGGTTAAACGAAATTGTGCATACGGTGGCCAGCTTNAGTGAACGGCTAATTAAAAAACTAAAAAAAAGAGAGACGTGTAAATTGATAGATTTCGAACGAATCGAGACAGAAAAGGTTCGTGGAGTAACGTTATTGATTTTTAAAACGATAGTTTTTAAAATTGGTTAAACGAAATTGTGCATACGGTGGCCAGCTTCCTTGTCCTCTATGCCTCATATCCTTTTGTCCTCGCCAGTCGTAATAGTGTTGTATGGATGCCGTCATCTTTTCTGGTAAGTTTGCATAATTTCTTTTTTTGTTAGTCGTCATTTCAATAATTACAGTCCATCACTAGCTGGTGTCATAGCTTAATCCTAAACATGATTGTTGTTCTTTTCTGACAAAACTCCGTATTTAAGCATTTCTTGAGTTCTCGAGCAACTTTGTTAAATACAGTGTTTTAGCGAAATGTCACATTTTGTANGATAAATTCGTAGCTCCAGCATTATTAATAAAAATTATTCGGTTGGCAGTTAATAAAAATAAATATATTGACTTTGGCATTGATAAGGAGATATCCATGGTAATTATATGGTATGTAGAATAGTTATTTGCGAAATGTGGTTTGTTTAAGCCAAACCATTAAAATAGAAATCGTTTTGCTAGTTTAGACCATAAATCATAGATTCTCTGTATGTACTATTTTATAGCCACGAAGTGAATGGTTAATTAAAAAACTAAAACAAAAAAAGAGAGACGTGTAAATTGATAGATTTCGATCGAATCGAGACAGAAAAGGTTCGTGGAGTAACGTTATTGATTTTTAAAACGATAGTTTTTAAAATTGGTTAAACGAAATTGTGCATACGGTGGCCAGCTTACTTGTCCTCTATGCCTCATATCCTTTTGTTCTCGCCAGTCGTAATAGTGTTGTATGGATGCTGTCATCTTTTCTGGTAAGTTTGCATAATTTGTTTTTTTCTTAGTCGTCCTTTCAATCATTACAGTCCATCACTAGCTGGTATCATAGCTTAATCCTAAACATGATTATTGTTCTTTTCTGACAAAACCCCGTATTTAAGCATTTCTTGAGTTCTCGAGCAACTTTGTTAAATACAGTGTTTTAGCGAAATGTCACATTTTGTATTTTTTTGGTCGCCCTATATGTTTTATTACATATTTAATTACTGCCCATGGCTTCCTAAGGTAAGCAAAAGTTCAAGAATAACTTTTTCTCGAAAAATCAACAATAAAAAAAATGTTTACAAGAGTACGATAACACATCCTGTACATATCAAGGACACATTATGAAATCATCATTTTATTTATATTCCCAATCTATAGTACGATCGTATTCGATGCAAAGTAATAAATCATTGCCTGTCAAGGGAATCAGTGCAACACATTTTATAGGGGGTTTTGGAAATTGAATAATTTCTTTATGCATTATGGATTAACAGTTATATATTTATGAAGGACAAAATGAAAAACAAAGGCATCTCCTTCGCACATTGGGCGGCAGGACAACAATACATTTATTACTCCCTTCATTATCCCTCATATGACTTGTGTCTTGTGTTTTTTGCGGCGGCGCGCGTGCCGGCCTGGCGTGGTCAGTTTCGTTTCGGTTGTATTGGTGCTGCGTGTTTCTCGCTCGCGATATTTGTGAGGTTATAACTGTTATAAGTGCAATTATATTTCTTTCGGGCTATATGTGTGTTTCGCGCTATTATTTGAGAATTTGTGAGTGAAATCATATTTCTTGTGCTCCGTAACAAAAGTGTTTTTAGTGTTTTATTTGTGTGCTGTGTGTGTGTTTCGGGCTGTTGTTTGTGAATCGTGAATGCTATTATATTTTCTGTGCTAGTGAAGTGAAGTTTTTTGTATTATTATTGCTCTGTTGTCGTTATATGGATAAATGGAGGCGGTGCCTGGATGTTCGCGAGCCGGATGTACTGCTGTGGGTACAAAAAAATCTATATTAAGTTACAGAGAAAAAACGATAATATTAAATGTCTATAACCCTTTAGAAAAGGATCATCCCATGAAACTGAAGACTGGTTTGGTGGAAATGTGTTCTAGATATACTGGAGTAAGCGAATTATCTGTTTTCAAAATTTTAAGAGAGAAGAAAATTGAAGGAGACGTTAAGAAACCTAAAAAAGGGGGTGCAAAGAAGAAATTAATATTAAATGAAGATGAGAAAAATGCAGTTTGGCGTACAGTACATAAATCATAGAATTTATATTTTGTTTATAATTTGTTAACATTTCTTGTTTGATAGAAAAATAACTTATTTTGTTGAGATTGGTAGAGAATTGTTGTTAGTGTTTTCATTTGATAGAATCATATCATAGGATTTATATTTTGTTTTCATTCTGTAAATATTTATAGTATATCTGTTATACAAGGTTTTTGCTTTGAAACTTCGTTCTCCTTATAAAAAAAAGAATCGTAATGGGGTGCGATGAAGAGATCAGTTCACGTCTGGAACCCTGTTCCTACAAAAATCCCTTTATTCTCATAAACTATTTGTTTTAAATGTAATTTATTATAAATCCAATTCGTTATTTAAATTCCACATATGTACTACATTTCACCTCTGTACGCGCCACTGTTTATTGTTCCCTGCTCTACGATCAAGCTCGCCAGGTTAGTATTTGACGTATAACCGACCACTTCGTACACTCGATGCACCTGGCCGACTACAGCTAGTACCAGAACACAGTGCGTATGCGGCGGTATTTCAGATTTTACATTCAATTTCATTTTAAATTTGAAACGGTTCATCTTACGCCTCCTAAAAATGATGACACGATTTTCCTTTGATAAAAGACCGACAATTTTTTGCTCTACTTTGCATCGTATACGATCGTACTATAAACAGAGTTATTATTTTGACGTATTTATGAAGATGGAATGTTATAAAATGTATAACGTGTTCCCAAAAATCACCAAAATCATTTCCATAACGACGAAGAACATCCCACTGAATTTTCATGATAGGATCCACTACATAATGTTTAAAATTTAATATGCGGATTCTAGAGGGTAAAATATAAAATCCTATTCAGTTTTTATTGGCCGTAACGGCACCGCAACGTATAGATTTCCTATCGCCTGCCTTACCAAAAATTTCCATAAGCCGTAAAGGAACGAAAACTACCCAATTAAAATCGATCTGTGCTGCGCAAAATACAGGGAATAAGGAATATCGTGGCTTAAGGGAAAAAATAAACTTATTTGGGNTGTATTTTCAAATGGATCATTTAACTATTGAACATAAGATGGCGCAGTATCGAAAGTGTAAAATTGAACGTAAACGATTAAATATCAAGTTTACATACATATGGCTCCTCCTTGTAACGAATTCGAGAACTAAAATTTCATCAACTATTCGGCCATAAGGAATATAATACTATATTTACTTATACAATGATATTACTTTTTCATGATTATACAACACCTATGTAACAGGTGACGTCGAAGTTGATAAGATAAGTACGGTTTTGCACAAGGGAAAAAATAAACTTATTTGGGAAAAATAATGCTTTTCGTTCAATTCGGCACAGGTTTATCTTCCAACAAATCATTAAAAAAGTGTTTTCAATAAATTTAACAAAATTATTTGAAGGAAAAGTAGGAAATAGAATGCTGCATCCACTAACAAAATTTTACAGGTGATTTTCTGATCAAAAATAAGAAAAAAAGGTCGTTTGTTAAAGTAAAAATATATTTCATTGAAATACTGCTTTGAAAACTCTAAATTTTCAGTTTAACTGGAACTCTCTTTTGTTTCAGGAGCGACAACAGGATATGGAAGTGCTGGTCCGCGGTCACGTGGTTCGAGGGGTGGAAGAAGAGCTTGTTCTACGGCCCCATGGGAGCGGTGCCCCTCATCTGGCCCCACAAGTTGTGGTTGTCGTATGTGGCAGCGGGTCAGCTCTTCGCGCTGGCCGTCTTTCATCTCGTGCTATCTTTCAAGGGGCGCAGGAGACGGCGGAGGAAAGACCGCCTCCTGCACGGGGACATCGACAGCTTCGAGAGGTTCGTAGTTTGATTTCGTTAGGATGCGAGTTTTACAAGTTCCCGGCCTTATCTACTTAGGGACGGTTTATTTAGTCGAGCGGCGCTAAACGGGAATTTACTTTCGGTTTCGCATGCCGAAACACTGAAGAAGTACAACAAACTGTTGAACTTTAGATTTGAGTCGAGGGTCTGGAATGAGAACCTTTTAATGTAGGCGCCCAACTAGCTGGACTGGAAATTAAATAAAAGGATAGAATAGAAACATACAAACAGTTTTTTGTAAAACTGTCGTTAAAAGTGACATTTTTATCTGACTGATCCATTAAAACAGCATGATACGACATACTACTAGAACCTGGAGTGTCATTGTAAAGAATCCGGTTGGCTATTTCATTTTTGTCACTTAAACTGTCACCAACATAACTCCTTGCAATCACAGCTGATTTCCACCCACGTCAACTCCTGTATTAGCCAGTAACGTTGCCGATGTTCTTCGGAATGAATGGAGTGCATATGTTTCAGGATGTTCTAGTTTCAAAAACTGTGCAATCTTATTAGGAATCGTAGAAAGGGTATTCTTGCCGACTGGTTGGTCGTAACATCTACCTGCTTGATAGCGCATAAAAAGCGTGAAATTTCAGTGAAAATCACTCATTTAGAAATAGTAATTCAAAACCAGCAAAATTGCAACTTTTATGTAGCTTTGTTTATAAACATTTTAGAAACGACAAAATCCAAACAACCAAGGCGACTTTGCAAGATTTGGAATAATGTCAAAATGAATTGGTTAAGATATGTCAAAAATAAAACTTAATCTTTATTTCATGAACCATAAAGAACTGTGGGATCAGATAAAATGTTATACACCACGCAGTTAAGCATATTTTACCAGTCTCGGACTCTATTGCCAGCGCTCGCTCCGCTCGTGCGCAAAATCGTCCTCGACTGGTAGATGATACTTACCTCCTTTATGGTGTAAATAGCTATTTCTGGTGTTAAAAATAAAATGCTATACACTATACAGCAATATGCATTTTTCTCAAGATAATAGAATTATGTATTGATAAATTTAGAAATAATTATTTAGAAACATTAATACATTATTTATTTGTCCACCATATCATTTTATTGTAATTATATTAGCTCCCGAATCTGCTAACAAAGATACCCAAGATCTTCGGAATCAATGGCCAGTAAACTGCTTCGGATCTGACAATTTCAGAAATTCATCAATATTAGTAGGTCCTTCATAAGACCAAAAATAAAACTGAAGTAAAAGTTGAATGGATAAATGCTTTAAACATGGTAGTTTTTAAAACATACAAGGTGTTCCATGTTTCAATTGGGGAAAATTTTAGCGATAGAACTCGCAAAGTTTGAAAGAAAAGTTCATATGTTTTAACGCTTTGTTTTCGTTAAAGTTAATTAAAAAAATGAAAATTGTTTCCAAAAATCTCAAAAATTTCCTGGCCAATATTGATAAAACTTTTATTAAAGTTTAATTTTATGTAATTAGATTTAATTTAATACTGCAGCGGCGGCGCTGAGGCAACTAAGTAAATAATTTGAAGGAAAATTAGAGCACGCCACTGCCTTTTTGTAAATTCGATATCATTTTAAATTTTAATAATTAAAAAAAACATTTATTTGTCTCTCGCATTTGTTGTCTCTATTTGGTATGTTGATGCGGTGTAAGAAACAAAAAACCAACGCCTCAGCTTCGTCCCGCAGCCGACTCCGATTGCACCGAATGTACACAATGAAGCAAACAGATAAAGTTTCATTCTGTGGAATGGAAAACTAACAGCCGCCCCATCGCACTTTGTACTCAGGCTAACCGCATCAGTAGCAGAATAGGCTCTTGTCGAGGCCAAGTTTGGACAAGAACACGGCCCACTAACAGAATAAACGGCGATCGAACCCGCGCGCGGTGCTTGTAGGATTACCCGCTCGACTGATTTTACAATGACCGGAAGTCCGGTATCCCAGAGGATGTGTTCCTAAGGCCCCAACGTCTCCGCTTATCCGGACAAGTAAATCTATTATCTAAGGGATTTCGCTTGTATCGGTTATTAAACGCCTTGGTGGTGATCGGAGGTCCTTTCTTTACAAGAACCAGAGCAACCCACAGAATACTGTAACTAATTATAACAAGTTACTTGTCACCAGTATAGGTTGTAAATCTACAATTGCGCTGCAAATGTTCAGTAAAATTACATTGGAATTTTACGTTTGAGGTAAAACAAACAAATATCCGAAAAGATGTAATTTTAATGTAGAATCATAATAATTGTGTATATAATTGACAAGTAAAACTGTCATCTGAGAAAAAATTGCAATAATTAAATTATTTTTTGCTAATAATACACTTTGCGGCATTCACAAATACAATGTAATTTAATACAGTGTCTGTAAAAATCGATTTTTTCAATTGGAAAGTTACATAAATTCACCAAACCAAATAAAGTAATTGTACTATAAAATTACAATTTTAATTGTGCAATTTTGTAAAATTACAATTATAATTAACAAATTAACAAATCAACGTATTATCTAAGTTTGTATTGCTATTAACCGGCTTTGATGCCGACGAGATGTTCTTTTTTTATATACAAGTCGCAGCACTACGACAAGAGGAACTGTAAAATTACAATAACTAAAATAGATTATTTGTTGCTGACGGTTGGAATCCTAAATCAAATTTAAACTCACAATTTCACTCTAAACCGTTTGTAAAAATTTTCAGTAAAATTACATTACGTTTCTCACTTGAAGTATGTAATTTAACAAGTCGGATAAATATGTATCTACGTTGCACATGTAATTTGAATGTAAAATTACAGTTTTATATGCAAATAACAAATAAAAAAATATCTAAAGATCTCGTTTGTAACGACTATCATACGATCTTGATGCCACTGAGACGCTCTTTACTGTAAAATTACAGTAATCAAAATAGGTTGCCGACAATACACATTTTGAAATTGGTTTTAAATTTTAAAGTGTCTACATAGATACTCCGTAAATTACATTGAAATTAAATTAGTTTTTGCTAACAATACACTTCGTGGCATTCACAAATAACAATGTAATTTAATACAATGTTTGTAAAAATCGATTTTTGGCAAGTTGTATAAATTTACCAAATAGATGTAATTGTACAATTGTATAAAATTACAGTTTTAATTGTACAATTTTGTAAATTTACAATTATAATTAACAAATCAACGTATCATCTAAGAGTTACGTTTGTATTGCTATTAATCGTCTGTGATGACGATGAGATATTTTTTTATACAAGTCACAACGCTACAAAAAGAGAGACTGCAAAATTACAATGACTAAAATAGATTACTTTTTACTGACGGCTGTAATCCTAAATCAAATGTAAATTCACAATTACACTCTAAACCGTTTGTAAAAATATTCCGTAAAATTACATTACGTTTTTCATTTGAAGTATGTAATTTTACTAGTCGGATAAATATGCCACACAATTGCCCAGAAATATGTAATCTTATTGTAAAATCACAGTAATTGTATGTATAACTTGAGACATAATATAACATATTTCGTTTGTTGCTAACAATCCATTTTAATGTAAAATTACAGTTTTATATGTATATAACAAGTAAAAAAAATTATCCAAAGATCTCGCTTGTAGCGATTATCATACGATATTGATGCCAATGAGACGTTCTTTACCTTTACTGTAAAATTACAATAATCAAAATAGGTTGCCGACAATAAACATTTTGAAATTGGTATTTAAATTTTAAGGTGTCTACATAGATATTCCGTAGAATTACATTGAAATTTTACGTTTGTGGTATGTAATATGACAACTCGATAGATAAATATCCGAAAAGATGTAATTTTATTCTAGAATCATAATAGTTTTGTGCATAATTGACAAGTAAATCTATTATCTGTGAAGTAATTGCAATAATTAAATTAGTTTCTGTTGACAATACACTTCGTGGCATTCACAAGAAACAATGTAACTTAATACAATGTTTGTAAAAATTGATTTTTTTATTGGAAAGTTGTATTTTACCAAATAGATGTAATTGTACTATAAAATTACAGTCCTATTTATAAAATTTTGTAAAATTACAATTATAATTAACAAATCAACGTATTATCTAAGAGTTTCGTTTGTATTGCTATTAATCCGCTGTGATGACTATGAGATATTTTTGTATGCACTACAAAAAGAGAAATTGTAAAATTACAATTACTAACATAGGTAATTTGTTGCCGATGGGTGGAATTCCAAATCAAATGTAAATTCACAATTTTATTGTAAACCATTTGTAAAAATATTTCGTAAAATTACATTACGTTTCTCATTTGAAGTATGTAATTTAACTAGTTGGACAAAAATGCCACACAATTACCCAAAAATATGTAATCTAATTGTAAAATCACAATAACTGTGTGTAAGTATAACTTGAGACATAAATCTAGTATCTAGATTGTTGCTAACAATCCACGTTGCACATGTAATTTTAATGTAAAATTACAGTTTTATATGCAAATGACAAGTAAAAAAATATATATAAAGATCTCGTTTGTACCGCCTTGATGCCAATGACATGTTCTTCCTTTGCTGTAAAATTACAATAACCAAAGTAGGCTGCTTGTTGCCGACAATAAACGTTGTGAAATTGGCATATAAATTTTAAAGTGTTTACATAGATATTTTGTAAAATTGCATTGAGATTTTACATTTGAAGTATGTAATTTCACAATTACATTTACATGATGATTCACGAGTCAATCTATTATCTTACAGATTTCGCTTGTATCAGTATTAAATAACAGTAACAGTATAGATATGTTGTAAAATTACAATTACACTTTAAAGTTTCTAGAAATTTTTTAAAATTACATCCGAATTTTACATTTGAGGTAGATGAAAATTAATTGAAAAGATGTAACCTCGCTGTAAATTGTGTGTTATTATTGTGTTCTTGTCCTATATTACTAGGTATTTCTAGTCGTGTCATTGCCTAATTTTGGAAGAAATAGCGTATTATTGAAGATTTCTCTTTTTCCAGCAGCAAGTTCGAGGAGGTGACCGAGGTGTTGGACGACGGCCTGCCGGAACCCATCCCAGGCAGCAGCCACTCACTCTCGGACAGTTTAGCAGAGCAGGACACCATCCTCGAGATATGACCTGAGCTGCACCAGCCTCCGGATTTATACAGACACATCGTAGATTCCGGCCACTGGAGTGAGGCAGACAGCGACGACGCCGTTATCGCGCTATGATTCTTTTTCTTTCTAATTTTTTTTATATAGCTCAACGTAGGGGAAACAAATATGATTATATAAAGAACTTGGTGGACCTGGACATGATCTCAAGGAAGCGTACGAATTTTTCACTATTGTTTCGAATATTGCTACTAACTTATCCTCGATATCTTTGTCCAAAATAGGCTTTCTACCAAGTGTCCCGGTTAATTCACTCGCATTTGTATTGTAACTCTTTTATTGAAAACAAAACCGGTCGTATTTATTTAAATGTGTCCATCTTCTTGACAATTATATGTTATTTATTATATTACTTGATTCCGAAATTATCATTTTATAAATATTAAAACCGCAGGATAACAACAACAACGACTTATACGAGTATTTCCACGATCCTTAAAATACGAGATGAAAAAAAGACGGAGCTGAGATTATAATTGCTTTTTTCATGTCTGATAAATTGAAATTTTAATGATGTACCATCTCCCCTCCCTCCCTCCTCCCTCTCTCTCTCTCTCTCTCTCTCTCTCTCTCTCGGCGGGAACCAGGCCTTACGACTTTATGATAATTAATATCTGAATTTCAAAGAGCAGGTTTTCACCTTGGAAATTTAAAACAATAGAATGAACTGTCACATCTGGAGGACTGGATGAATGATCCCAATTTATATAAAGGATATTCTCCTTAAACAAAAGCGAGTCTTGGTACCTAATTTCCAAATGTTATGCTTCACTATTAAAATTAAATCTTAGTATTCTCTGTACCTGTTCAAAGAGTACGTTTGGAGTTTCAACATAAATTATTTATAATTCATTTATTGTTAGTAATGCAAATACGACTGGATTATTCCTGGGACCCTTGAGACCGACCTAAGACAACACATTTGTGGTCAAAGTCAATATTAGTTACAAAGTTTGGTGCATATTATTTCCCTTGCAGGACTGGTAACGTTTATTAGAAATATGCTCTAGATATATTTTATCGCTTCTGTGGTTCCTAATGTATGATTTTGCAGATAGTCCAGGTCCTCAGTGAAAATTATATTTATTAATATGAGAATGAATACAAATTAATCGATATATGGGTTTTCCGTTTAATATTCCCCAGTCTGATATCTTAAAAACCAAAATATATGTTTATGTACAGGGTGTCCCACTTAACTTTCCCACCGCACTTATCTCGGTTAGTTTTGCAGATATAAAAATTTTGTTGAGATAAAAGTTGAAGTGTTTTTTATGAAGTTTCTGTTTGTAGCAACAAAAAAAAAACAATTCAAGTTTAAATGTCTATACGACAGATACAATTTGTTATTTTTTAATGTGAACTATTACATTTTTAAATGTAAAATTGTATTCTGAACAAATGCATACTTATAACTTATTTTTGACAGTTTTATTGTAAAATATCGGGAAACGAAAACAGAGAAACTAGTTCGAACAACAACAAACAAAATCATAGAAAAAGTAATGAATATTAACACAACAAGAAAAATATAAGTTATTTTAATAATTGTTTTATGTGAGTCCCGTTCCTCTGAAAGCATAATTGATATCTTTTTTTTATTGATACGATCACACTTTCTAATGCGTCGGGATTATTATTGACATTCGCGATTTCGGTCGTTATTCTGTCAATTAATTGATTTACATCTTCTACTTTATCAGTATGTACTTTATTTTTTAAATAACCCCACAAGAGAAAATCCAGTGGACTAAGATCTGGACTACGGGAAGGCCTCGATGTGGTGCCTCGCCTACCAATCCGCTCCGTGAAATTGTTATTTAAAAAGTTGGTAACTTCTTCAGTATTGTAACATAGAGATTATTTCCCTCGGCTGGTCTAATGGAATTTCTGTCAGAAAGTCGTCTATTTCGTTTTGTAGGAACTTTAAGTGTCTTCTGGTAGTTCGTTTACAAAGTGAGAGTTGTGAATGCTGCTTTATCCATCCAAAAAATACTTTTGAAAATAAGTGGGTCATCATTATATTCATCCATCATTTCCTAGCAAAATGTTACTCTTTGAGTGTCAAACTTGTTTGTTTTTCAGAGCCTTCTCAGTCAGAAAACTTAATTTTTAGCCCTCTTTCTGCTTTTGAAATAAAATACAGGGTGTTTCATATAAAAAACAAAGGTTGTGGTCACATCACAAAAACTAAAAATATCTCATTTATGTTCAAACCGATTAAGATATCTTGAAAGGGAAACGAGGAAAGGGCACCAGTTGGTTTAACCAAAAATCGAGAAACGCCCTGTAGCTCGAAAACGGTAACAGATAGAGAGATGCGGTTAAGCAATGCTTCTTCGTTTCAACTCTTTAGCCCTATAGGCTATTGATTATAGGATTTTAAAAGGAACTATAACGTTCAAGATATTTTATTACATGAATCGTTGAAATGGTCATTTTAGATGAAAAAACCGCGGAGTGCTATTAAATTAGAGGGTGTTTGAGATAGGCGTGGAAATGCACCCCTTTCGGTTTTTTAATTGTAGCTCGAAAACGAAGCAAAATTTCGCTATAGTTCACAGGAACAATTATTTAGAGAATTGAATTTCCTATCGAAATAGCGTATTTAAAAAATTTAAAAGGAAAATGTTATGCAAAAAAGTCGTTAATAAACAATTTGAAAAAAAAGCAAAAAATTCGATTTTCTGTTTTTTTTTACTTTTTGTCTCTAGTTTTTTTTTGAGTAAAGATAGGTGTAGGCATTGCTTCATAGAAAAAAAAGTAGATAAAATTTCTTTCAAAACAAGAGGTTGTAAAGTATTTTTGGATGAAAATTGACTGATATATGGCCGCTCAAACTTAGCCAATTTTTCGATTTTTGTTGCGTTTACCCTTATACGTTTTAATTCTCATTTTTTGTAAAAAAGGAAAGAAATAAGACGTTCAAGGATTTTCATCGCATAACTTGTTCGAAGGGTCATTAAAAATGAAAAAACCGCGGGGTGATATTAAATTAGAGGGTTGAGATTAAAGATAGGGGTGAAAAAGCACTTTTGCAGTTTTTTAAATATAGTACGAAAACGAAGCAAAATTTCGGTATAGTTCATAGGAAAAATTTTGTAGAGAATTGATTTCTCATCGATATGGCTTATTTAAAAAATCTAAGAGGAAAATTTTATGAAAATAAACGTTACTAAACAATTTTAAAGAAAGCAAAAAATAAGATTTCTTTATTTTTTTTTTGCTTTTTGAATAAAATAATTTAGTAAAAACTTGAGAATTTAAGAAAAATAAAGTTTATTAATACTGTATATACAGTGTGTCCACGGATGAAGTTGATAAGAGGAGAAACTCTTCTGTTTTTGACTTTATCGAAAAATGTCACTCTTTATAAAAAGTTCTGCCCCTCGAAAAAATTAGATTAAAAAAATATGAAAATACTCGAGAGAGAAGTACCATTATTTATTATTTTACACAACATTTTTATAAAACAAATCTGTTTATAACCTCAAATAATGTCCTAATACAAATTTTAAAATAAAAATTTCAGTTCTGACTTTTACTCTATATGTATAGCTACTTCCCACCTCAAAATTGAATTTAATAGCACTCCGGGTTTTTTTCATTTAAAATGACTCTTTGAACGATTCATGCAATAAAATTGCTTGAACGTCATAGTTTCTTTAACCCTGTTTTTTTTTATATAATCAATAGCCTACTAAATAAATTGCGAAAATATCCTAAAATATGGGGAACTGATATATAACACCTATTATGAAAGTTGTAGATTTTGAGAAGGTCTTTCACATCCCGTCAAAAAATACAGGGCGTTCCATTTGAAAAAACTTGCCTTTGAAAGAGATAACATTTGTTACTATTTTGTGAACACCCTGTATGTCATTTATAAACAGTGAGCACTTCAGAATTTACGCTGAGCCTAGTACAATATGTGTGACGATTGCTTAGATTGTATCTCAAAAAACGAGTATATCAGCAACGATCAAGTGTAACGCCGAAATTGTCATTTTTTATATTAAAATATTAATATCCGGAAACGGTTGATTTTTGGCACAGTACCTATTACGAAAAATTCTATGTAAAATATAAATATCCACTAAAATACAAGGTATTCCATGTAAAATAATACAACTTTGGTCAGTTCTCCGAAAACGGATCACCCTGTATAAGTCAAATTATTTTTCTTGTCCCCCCATCCCAATTTATTTTGAAATATTTTGCCTCAATTATATTCTAGCGATAAATCAACTTTGCCACAGCGTTGACTCGCCCTGTACAACTCTTCCTACAGAACTTACAATCTCTTTTGGTTTTTCGAGATATCGGGCTGGGAAACTTTAAACAGAACACCCTGTGCGGGATTGCGGTTGAGTGGCGAACAAACAGGGTTAATTTGCGATTATATTGCAAGTAGGTGTATAGATACTTTATTTATCTTTATCATACCCACGACAATTGTTCTCCTCCAAATCCAGTTACGTTCCAAAACGAAAACATAACGCTCCCTGAAGGCGTGCGTCTGTTGATATTTCTGGAATTGAATTAAGAAGCACACTCAATTATACTCTAATTAAAAGGAGACTGCGAAAATGTTTGTACAATTTCTAGTTTGAAGAGTCGCACTTAATGTTCTTCGCTCTTGTAGTGGCTGGGTTTCTGTTTTAATGGCAACTCGATTCGTTTGCAAACGTTTTTTATTGCAAGTTGACAAATATGTACAAGGTGGATTCTTGAAAACGAATAACTCAGACTCTACCCCCTCCTTAGAGTTTGTAACAAGAAAATGTGAAAAGATGTCCCCCTTCGATAAAAAATCGGCCCGAGAATTTTCACGAGAATTACTCGCTCTGTTTCATTTTCAAGCACCTACCCTGTATATTATATGAAACGTGTTGAGTATACCAAAGTTTTGTTGCTCGTGTATCTACGCTAACTTTCTTCAAAAGAGCTATAAAACTACAAATTCATTTTCTGAGAGATAGTAAGTGTCATCTTTTCTAGAAAAAGTTGCCATTAGCGTTATCCTATAGCGGCGATACCCATTGTAGGTCTGTACTTTACGTCCGAACTTTATACGGCTAATGTGTGTTTGTTTATCTCGTTTTATTTTATTCGATGTATAAAGTTTAGTGTAATTGAGCAACTTTATTGAAGCCACAACAATATTAAAGAAGCTCGGGTAGCAGTTTCCACTTCCAGTTCATCCTTTCGTCTAAATTGATCTCGACGTTATCTTCCGAGAAAAGTTAGTTTCACTCTGGGTACCTATATTGGTTAATTGTAAGCGTATTTCATTAACGATATAACGTGGAACCATCTTAACAGAAACTCGATCACAAGCCTACATACCTAAACCTAAAGTAGTGGATATTAGAATCTCTGTAAATAAGCGCTACAAATATATTATTCTAGCTGTACTGAGTAATTTTTAAATTATTAAGTATTAATTTTAGAATTTATAACATTTAAGATAGATATATAACTGTATATACTTAATGTGCCAAAGTCGAAAAGTATTATTTACATGATATTTATACGCCTATTAAAAATTCTATGAGTTGTTAAGAAATGTATTATTATTTGTTTATACATACATATTTAAAATAAATAAATGGTTTCATAAATTTCCGTAACTTTACCCTTTTGTGTACCTCTGAGATATTAGCTTTGTTCCTAGAGCGATCCAAAACAGTCAGGAGGATGCGCATTTGATTGGAAACAACGAATTTTGAACCTTATGTAAACGTTATATCGGAATGCGCATGCGCCTGACTGTTGGGAGCTGTTTTGGACTAGTCAAGGAACAAAGCTAACTAAATGTAGTCATAGACATAAAAGAAGAAATAAACGCTGTACGAGGTATGTTCATAAAATAGTCGAACAGTATTTTTTTAAACTTTATTATTAATTTTATACATTATTATGTCTCCAGAAAGAATATTAAAGGAGCAGAAAAATTTCCAAATTTTTTTAGTGATTTTTGAAAGGCTGTAACTTCGTGAATGATGGTCGTATCGGGAAAAACAAAAAAACATCTTGAAGCTTGAAGATTCTAGTTGTGAAATCTTGAGATGAAAATATTTTTTGAGCATTACTCTGGGCGCAATCAAAAGAAATAATGCATGGCAAAATTTTTCCAATTTTTTTTCAAAATTGCCCATGGCATCAGAAAATTTTTTTCTGGCTTAATCAATGTCAGGATTTTTTAGCTTGATTTCTTAGCTTCGATTTGTTTGTTTTTTGTTTTCTGTATGATTATTTCTCATTGAGATATCGGTTATTGAGTGAAAAGTCACCTTTTTTTATCATCGATATCTCATGAATTAATTGATCGTACAGCGAACGGAATGGTGGGTTTTAGAAACTTGCATCAATGTTATTCAAGGGCCTTTTGGTATGGTTGAAAAAAAAATTATTTATACTCAGTTAAAAAAGTGCAAAAAAATTACTTTTCCTGCTGTTTTGGAAAATCAACGACTGCTCTGTAAATGTTGCAAAGAGTACCAATGTTTATAGGATTTTTTTAGCTCAATATATGCCCATGCAACATGTAAATTTTGAAATCGATTGGTAAAATCGTTTTCTTTTCTGAATCATCAAAATTTTATAAAACATTAAAGGACCAGGTTTATTGCTCCTTAAACATTGATGATGATGATCAAGGTGAAACAAACATTTTTGCCTTATTTTCCTCATAATTTCGCGTTAAATACTTATCAAATATCGAAAAAAAATTCATAATTTTGAAAAAAATTTTTGAGTAAAGATCAAATTTTTTTAAGTTTCATAGAACTTTTTGCGTTATTGTTTTACAATTTTTCGCGTTAGATACTCGTCAAATATCGAACAAAAATTCAATTTTGAGAAAGAATATTTTTTTTAATTTTTCATAATTTTTTTGCGTTAAGTATCGTTTTTACAATTTTTCGCGTTAAATATTCATCAAATATGGAAAAAACGGTGTTTTGAAAAAAAAAATTTTTTATTTTTCAGAATTTTTTTATGATCTGTTTACAATTTTTCACGTTAAATACTCATCATATCAAAAAATATATTCAAAATATTGAAAAATATATTCAATATTGAAGAAATTTTTTTTACTTTTCAGAATTTTTTGCATTCTTTTATACAATTTTTCGCGTTTTATCAAAATCTTGAAAAAAACAAAATTTTTCAGATCGAATTATTTTTTTTACAATTTTTTGCATTAAATACTCATCATACATCGAAAATACACTCAAAATTTGAAAAATAATTCAATATTGGAAAAACAATTTTTTTTAATTTTTCAGAATTTTTTGCGTTATCAATTTACTATTTTTCGCGTTAGATACTGATCAAACACAAAAAAAATCAATTTTGAAAAAAAATTATTTTTTTTTAAATTTAAAATTTTTTTTTAATTCTTTTTTACATTTTTTGCGTTAAATGCTCATACATCGAAAAAAAATATTCAAAATTTTGAAAAAAAAAATTTTTTAATTTTTCTGAATTTTTTTCCGTTATTTCGTTTACGATTTCAAATTTAATACATACCTATTTCAAATGTCGAAAAAAAAATTTTTTAACTGAAAAGATTAAAATTTTGAAAAAAAATAATTTTTATTTTCGACATTTGATAAGTATTCAATGTGAAATTGTGAAAAAAATGGCGCTCTTTTGTCTTTCTCGATACGACCATTATTCACAAAGTTGCAGCCTTTCAAATATCACTAAGAAAATTTGAAAATTTCTCTGCTCCCTTAATTTTTTTGCTGACTATGTAGATGTTACAAATACGACAAACAAAATAAATTTGATTGATTTGATATGGCATTCATATCAAATTAAATTCAGTCGTTAAATATAAAGGATAAAGGAATGATAAAATAAATGTATAAAATCAAATGGTAGTAATTGAATTTGTTTTGTAAAAAAAAATATTTAAACGTCCCACAAAGCACCGATTTCGTATAAAATTAGATGGAGTTCATAAGAAACCTTCCAAATATTGATCAAACAAAATAATTTAAGAAGTTCCAGAAATACCTCCTACAAAATGGGTCCACCACTGTATCAATCCGGGAAATATAAGGTCAGATCAATCTCTAAAATCAGTTACCACAAAAACGTAGTGCTTGGTAAAATAAAGATGTTACAAAAATGCACATTTTTAGCTACGTCTAAGTATGCATGGAATCGTCAAAAGTCGTATCGTATATCCATGTATTTCTGGTAAGTACTCATAAGTACCTAAGTAGTAGAATTTAGTGAATATTTATTTTTTATTAGTTAAATCCTATAGGCAATATACCTATATGTTAGTGTCTTACCCATGTCTCAAAGCTAATAGTGACGCTTTAACTGCCTGCCTACAAATTAATGTAGGACAGGAATTTTAAATTTGATTGCTTAAAATTAAATTTCAAATAATATACATATACTAAGTGATTCAAGATTTTATGGAACAAACTGTATTTTTACTACAGCGTATTTTGTTATAATAGAAAAGAAAAAAATAAACATATATCGAAGAATGCTTCGTTTTTGAAATACAGCTTAATAATGTAGGTACCTACCTATATGTTCAAAATCATATCTCTAAAAATAAAGAAGACGCGATTTTGAAATTAATAAAGTAGTTTTTTATGGAAAGTTGAACAACTTGAGATGTAACGGCTGCAATAACAATAATGTAAACTTAAACCAACTACCTAAAGCAGAATATAAATAACCCTAAATATTAAACAATCAGATTCCGAAATTCCCCTAGAAACAGATATTATGTATGTCGAGGTAGATCCCATCGAGTATTCCATATTGAAAAAATATTTGGTGTTTGTACTTGTTATAATTATTCCTAAGAGAAATTTAATAATGATCCCAAAATAATTGCCGTACCCAACAAATCCCCTTGACTGTTTGTTCTCTTGTGAATTATTTTTAATACAAGTAGATATTCGCAGAACAAATATTACTCTGGTTCCGATAATACACTTCATTTCATTGATATTGCTCCAACAGCCGTCCACTAATAAATCATTATAAATCGTATTTAATTGGTTTCTGCTTTCCTGCAAATGAAGGCACTTTGTGCAAGGCTCTACACCCTAAACGTAGCCACTGATCCAACCCTGTTAATAATTGTACTGGCAGGAAATTGAGGGATTTGAGGGTACCTGTTCAATATTCAATAATAATTGAACCATATGTTTTAGAAACACATATGAATTTTAATTTTTAAATTAACATATTAAATAATTTATGGTGTTAATATTTTTATATGTAATGTAATTTAAGATGGATTAGTGGCTCCCTCGCTTAGTAGAACTTCAAAGTGTAAAGATACGTGTAATTCCAACTCAAATCGATAAAGTCGCAATCCTTAAATTCCTCTATTTTCATAACCTCATAACCTCCATTACATAGTGTCATATTTTTCTAATGCCTTGTCATTTTTTAATCTAATTTACGTATATACAAAATCATAAGTGACCGTCTATAATGAACTAACACACACTAAATAGGTAACGCCTTAACGAATATTTTATCTATGATAATTAACAAATTTAAAATAAAAATTATTGGAATGTTCTAGACATGTCATTTTGAGTGAAATGTTTTTATCTATATTTCAGTTGTATCAGTACGAGCAATGAAACTTGTTTATTTCTTGAATAGATAACAAACAGAACAATGTTTGCGTGGGGAAGTACAATACACGGAGAATTGGGATTGGGTGGCATCGAAGATGAACATATTCTAACCCCGAGGGCCTTGGACTGGTACCTAGCCAATACTGTGATCTATGCAGCACTAGGAGAGAATCATACACTATTTTTGACGAAGGAAGGAAAAGTATATTCGTGTGGTAGCAATGACTATGGTCAGCTGGGTCACGACCAGCCTAGAAAAAGGCCACGTATGTCTCTCTTTAGTATGTAATATTTTGCTTATGTGTGTTAACTCTAAGTTTAGTGATTTAGTAAATACTAATCCATTATCTGTGGTTAAGTGCAATTTTTATGCACACGGAAAAGTCGGAACTTAATGTGCAAAGTAAATGACGTTAAATAATCAATATTTATGTGATGTAGTACTTATTTAAATATAAAAACATTCTTTTAATGTGGTTAACAATTTGTTAATGAATTCAGGTAATTTTTTATGAAACAAATTTAGAAATGAATGAAGATATTAATGTAGTACCTACAAATAATGAAAATTATTTATTTATCATTTTTAAGTAAACTTTATTGAGTTGCAATGCACGATAGACTAGTATCACACCGTTTGTACAATTTTTATTAGAATAAATACTTTAACAACCAATGCACAATTCATATAAATGTAACACAAATATCGAAAGTGAATTGAAGGAAACAGTGTTCTCGTTTGAATATGTGCCTATTGGGGGTTTGTTCGCATCAGTATACTAAAAATCGCTGATAAAATGGACTGTATAAATTTCCCTTATTGTAGAACCCGTCACTGGGCTAGATGCCCACGTTATTACCCACGTAGCATGCGGTTCCATGCATTCAATGGCATTGAACCAGTGGGGCCAAGTGTACTCTTGGGGCTCCGATTACCACGGCCAGTTGGGGCTTGATATCGGAGAAAACATTCAAGCCACACCGAAATTCGTTCGTGCCTTAGGAACTTATCACATTCTGCAGATATGCTGTGGACAGAGACATTCGTTGGCCCTGGCAAATAGTGAGTAAAATAATTTAAAAAATGAAATCATGAATGTTTATCTGGACTTTCCAGTGTTATCAGTTTGCAATGTGTGAATGTTTGAACGGGGTCTGAAAATAAACTGAAAACTAAAACAAGTACATGTTTTAATTGTCAGTGTTGCGAGAAACAACTACTCCGAGGGCTATATGCCCCTACAGGCGTTGAATGGCAAATTTAGGAGTCAGCACGACAGATGGAGTCATTTGCGCTCCCGCGTACGACATAAAACAAGTACAGTCAAAGCTCCTTATTCGTAGTTACCGTATTCGCGGATCCAAAACTAACGATACATGTTGTAGTTTTAGAATAATCTATATTTTTTTGTCAAAATTAGGTATTAAATTATTTATAAACAAACAAATCTTAGTGTCGTGAAGCCGAAAGTCCTTTGAGAAAAGCCGCTGCTGACGCCGCCCGCTTACACGTACCATTATGGCCTTTGATAAATGCCGCCTGCATTGCGATTGGTGCCGAATCTTTTGATTCATTGGTTCAATTTTTCATCCCTCCGTACAATATAATGTTTTATTCACAGTTTCTAAATTATATTTCTCAGCTGACGTTGTGCAATGATGTTAACTTTATGAAAAATTTCCAGCATATTGCCCCAGCGCATCGAGATATACATGTATTTCAACGATGGAATTTTGCAGGTGGGGAGATATTGGCGTGGGGTGCAAACAATTTTGGTCAACTCGGCCTGGGCAACCTCTCGTCCAGCGAGGTGAAGCCGAAAGTTATACATTCTCTCACGGGCATTCCTGTAGCATTTATCGCTTGCGGCGCAAACCATAGCTTTGCGATATCGAAATCTGGTGCTGTATACGGATGGGGTTGGTAAAACTCGCAGGACCGTTTAAAAAATGTATTGAAATAAACTTTTTTAAGGAAAGAACACCCGTGGTCAGCTAGGCTTAAACGATACCAACAATAAGATGTTCCCGACGCAGTTACGTACCTTGAGGAACATCAGGGTAAGGTATATTGCCTGCGGGGAGGAGTTTTCTACGTTTCTGACCATGGACGGGGGTGTGTTCACTTGCGGTGCGGGTATGTTTGGGCAGTTGGGTCACGGTTCAAATACCAACGAGATATTACCGAGACAGGTTGGTAATCGTTATTTATTTTCGATCCGTGATATACGTGAAAATATTTTAGGTGGTGGAATTAATGGGTTCGACGATAACCCAAATCGCTAGCGGCAGACAGCATTCCTTAGCTTTAGTGCCATCTAGGGGTAGAGTGTACAGTTTTGGTATCGGCGGTTCTGGACAGCTGGGGCTTCGGAAACCCACCAGCTCGATGACACCGCAGGTGGTGCTGGGGCCGTGGGTGTCGCCTAGCGGTATTTCGCTCGTTCCTACTCCCGGAAATAACCAGAATTTTGTCATTCACAGAATATTTTCAGGTGAGTTATATATATGGACAAATTTTAACAATAAGATCGTTGCCACAAATGAAATTCTATATAAAACGTTACATAAACAAAATACATACGAAATAAAGTTAATAATGTGACGTTGGACAAGTTTTCACCGTTTTCCAAAAACAAAAAAATTGTAGTAACTAAACGGCAACTTATAGACATGATGGTCGTATCACGTCTGCTATCCTTATTATAATTCTTCTAGGTGGGGATCACTGTTTCGTATCTGTGGTAAAACAAAACAGCGACATACCCCCGTACGATTGCAGGGAGTACAACCCCCAAACGCAAATTTTGCACCTCACTCAGGATTACGTGAAGAACTTGTTGAGGACACCGGGTAATGTTCAAGTCGAACAGGAAGTCCTCTCGTTTCTAGAGACTGTATTTAAGAGTTTATCTTGCCTTAACGGGTCGTTCTTGTTGAACGACGAGAAACACTACTACTGCAGCAGCAGGCACCACGGAGTGAATTTAGAGGAGGCCGAGGGGACGTTTTCCTTGATAGGGAAGATCGAAAACAACAGCATAAAAGACTTGGTACGTTTTTTAAATTTTCGTCGCTGTTTTTCTTATTATTTTCTGGATTTGCAGATTTGGAACTGTATCACGGAAAACATTGTATCTCAACTGAGCCCGTCGCCACCTGACGTCGAAGCGCTTCGAATCTACCTCACTTTGCCTTTGTACCACGAATTCAACAACCCGAAGCAGCACTTAAGGCTGCAGAAGCCCTTCGTGAAGGCTCTGCTAGGCTTGAAACAGCCCGCCAATAAAGTGGTAGGCAGCTGGTACAGTATGACGAGCTGTGATTACTTCGAACGCTTGATTAATGTGTTTAAGAGCGTCGCGGTGTACATTTTGTCAAACCAGAAAATTCCACAGGGGCAGGTACGTCCATATTTTGTATTTTTTTTCTTTCTTTTTATTTTATATTTTTTTTGTGTTTTACTTTGTTTTTTGCATCCCTTTTATTATTATTTTTTTTTCGAATTTACTGTTAAGTAATCTTTATTCTTGCAATGGATTTGTATTTCCCGTCACCCTTCCTTGTAATTACTTTTTTTTCTGTTAGGCAGACACTGTATAAATAAATAACTTATCATTTTGAGTGTGTAAAAACTAACGTAGTGTGTCGATGAGGACTGACAAGTCTAAATTTTAATGTAGGAATCATTTGTTTTTCTTTTTCCTTGTAGACGGCCTTCTATGATCCTAGTCTAGTGGCAATGTTAGATATTTTAGCGTATTTGAACAAATTGAATCACAGCGTAGACGGTCTTAGGGTACCTTATGATACTTTCCATATAATAGAATTATCCGAATTTATGGATGTGAGGGTCGATTATGTTTACTGGCTCTCGGATCCTGGAGTAAGTGATATTTGTTTTATATTTAACGAATCTATTAATTATATTTTCTTAGAATTTATTTCACAATTACGAGCCCCCAACAATTAAATATTCCGATGGTCAATAACTTCGTCAATAACGGTCAATAATTCCACCCTTGAATAAACATTTAGCACAAACAATTTAATACTCACAGTTTACAAATTTTGACAACTTCGACACTTCTCAAAAGGTGGTGGATTACTAAATCGTAAATAAGCTCTTCCAACTGGACATTTACTTGTCGTCACATTTTGTGGCGTTGGTTTAATTCTCATTGTAGCTTAACTTTTTAATTAGGCTCAATTTGGAGAACAAAACTTTAAAAATTGCATCAAATTTGTAATAAATAATGTTCCGTCCGAATATTTAGTTGTTAGGACTCCTATATTTGCTGTAATTTTTTAAGGCAGGATGTATACCCATCTAGAATACCGAAAAAACAGAATTATTCGGAAATTCCACAGTTTTAGAATTTCTCTAATAGTCCAATTAAATGGATCTTTAAATTGCAATTTTGGTCAACTTGCCTGAATTTTTTATATAATTTAGTTTGGAATACACAAGGTGTCCCATTGTACGAGGCCGCATATTTAAAGAAAAAAATATTTTGTCAGGTCAGAGTGTGGTGACCTTGAAGTAAATTTCAAGGTCAACATTGATTTTTGGTGCACTCTGACGAGAGAACAGCATTTTCGAAAAAATGCTTCATACAAAAGTTACAAACTTTTTCCCGCAGAATATGAATCTGCAATAAAAAATATGGGTTTCCATTTAAAAAATATATATTTCGAACAAAAGTTGTCAGGTTTCGAGGGGGTCAAAGTGTGGTGACCTTAAAGTCAGATTCAAGGTCGTTATTTTTTTAGCGCACTTTGACAAGAGAACGAAGCATTTTCGAAAAAATGTTTCATACAAAAGTTATGGCACTGAACAAATATGCAATAAAAAATATGAGTTTCCATTTAAAAAATCAAGGTTGACCTTGAAATGACCTTGATAATTGACTTCAAGGTAAAATTCAAGATCACCATAATTTGACCCCCTCGAAACCTGTTAACTTTTATTGGAAATATTTTTTTATAAAAGTCAAATTAAAAAAATTATATGGCCTGCTACATTAAAATGGGACACTTGTGCAATAACGATAGGTAAAATAAAATTGAAATTAAAAGAGAAAGAGCTAGAAGAAAAAGTTTCTTATAAAGAAATTGTATAACATAAAATTTTACATACTGGCAACAGAACGAAGCATTTTCAAAAAATGTGTCGTACAAAAGTTATGTAATTTTTCCCGCAGAATACGAATCCGCAATAAAAATATGGGTGTCCATTTAAAAAATCACGGTTGACCTTGAAATTGACTTCAAGGTAAAATTCAAGGTCACCATAATTTGACCCCCTCGAAACCTGATAACTTTTGTTCGAAATATTTTTTTATAAAAGTCGAATTAAAAAAAGCTATGCAGCCTGGTACATTCAAATTAGACACCTTGTGTAATAACAATAAGTTAAATAAAATAACTAAAATAAAATTAAAATTAGAAGGGGAAGAGCTAGAAAAAAAGTTTCTTATAAAAAAAAAATATACACTACTAAAAGTAAAAAAATATATAAATCTATTTCACTGAAAACAGAATTTATGTTTTTTAGAGTAGATTGAAAAAAAAACTTTTAAAATTCATTCATTTATTTGCTCGTTGCGATTTTTGTAAACTTTTCTTTCTGGCTCTAACTACCCCTTTGAGTTATCTCGAAAAAACACTTTGTTTTATTTTATTTCACCCCTGGACGAGGGTTGGAAAAAAATTACTGTCACTTATTGTTATTGTATACCTCAAACATACCAAATATTCAGACAAGTTGACCAAAATTGCGATTTAAAGGCTTATTTAATTGCACTATAACGCCATTGATTTTGATTCTATTTGTATCATATGTGTGTCGATTGTTTTTAAATTACATTTAATTCTGTTTTTACGAAAAGATAGGCGTTATTTTAATCATCTGAAACTAAAAATAATACATTTGTTGAAAATATTTAGACTATTGGAAAAAATCTAATAGCCTTCATTTATTTTGACTAAATTTTAATTTCCTGTAAAACTATTAAATCGCAAATTCATAGCTACTTTTTATTTTTTCTAATTTAAAAGAAAAAAATAAGAGATACACATTATTTAAATATTCGATTTTATTTAATTTAGTTGATATCAAGAAACAATAACATTTATTATTGGAAAAATCATTAACATAATTTATAAAATTGAAATTAAAAATTTTAACCAATTACCTTAAATTAAAAAAAAAAAAATAAGATTTATTAACTCTAATGAAATACAGTGTCCAGAAGTTAATACAACAAAATTTGGTCATAGATTCTTAAGACAAATTTAGAGGACCCGTATTTTTTCTTTTTGACAACTAGCTTCTCTTTCGGTGTTACAGCCACCTGAAATCTGCCCCTAAAAATAATCTTATTTATATCTCAGAATCATGTTGTACGAGAATCACTTTTGGTACACAGGGGTTTTATGACATGTGGAATCTAATAGTGCTACGCTTTTTAACAGGGAACCCCCTTAAGATCCTTTTTCATGGGCCCCCTTGTCTTTGGAAACAAAAAAATTTGGTCGCAAATTTGAATTTTTTTAAAATTATTAGTTAGCCATTGAATTTATAAACTTCTTTGTCACTCGATTTTTTTTTACTTCGTAAAACGCCATGTTTTTGAGGAAAATGGCGAATCACGATATGCATTTGATGACATTTTAACATTTTTCTCGAAAACATTGCGTATTACGAAAAAAGTATCAAGAGACAGAAAGCTTCTAAATTTAATGGGTTCTAGCGGACTAATAATAATTTGTAAGAAATTTAAATGTGACCAAATTTTTTTTTCCAAAGACAAGGGAACCCGCCAAAAAGCGTAGCACCATCAGATTCCACGTCACAAAACCCCTGTGTACCAAATTTAGTGATTCTCGTACATGATTCTGAGATATAAAAAAGATTATTTTTAGGGGTGGATTTCAGGGAGCTGTAACTCCGAGAGAGGGGGCCACTTGGCAAAAATAAAAAATACGGGTCCCCTAAATTTGTCTTAAGAATCTGTGACCAAATTTTGTTGCATTAATTTCGGGACACCCCGTATAGAAAAAATTTAATATTTTTTAAAAGTAGGAATTTTTAAATTTTGGTTTTAAAATTGTTTAGCATTTTCTCTGAAACTAAAAATTATATGGTAAAAATCTACCCTTGTCAAACAAAAGTCATTGACAGTAAACATTTTTATCAGTCTCCGCATATCTTTCAAAATGATCATACGCGGGAGGCACCGACAAAAAATTTTGGAACGCTAGTCACTGAAAAATAAAAATTGATACAGAACCTCCTCAAACGAGAATCTTTTGGTCAAAATTGGTATACACCCTGTCAGTGCCATATTTAAACACCAAAATGTATCGTGATATTGTTAAACACAATTTTTTAGACAGGAAAACTATTTTTATGTAACTACCCGTTCGTATTTGACGCTCACGCTAAGCTGCAGCTGTTAGAAACAGACCAGTCGATTCAAGTAAGTACCAGAGACGGTTTTAGCATTTCTTGACTCACAATTGTATCTCACGTAAGTCACGAACTTAACCGTCTCTCTACAGATGCAAAAAGCCATGAGCGACGCTGCGCAGCAGGCATTCCTGTCAATGCTGATCTCGCCCCAGGGCATGCACGCCATTAACCAGTTCCTGGTGCTGAACGTGACCAGGGATCATATCGTAGACGATGCACTTAGGGAACTTAGTCACGTCAACCCCTCCGATCTCAAAAAACCTCTAAAGGTACGAAATATCGGGACGTTGAATAAGTTCTCGCTGTTTTTTTTTCGTGAAAATGTATGGTTTATCTAAAAAAAAAATAGTAAAAAAAACATGTCGCTGAAAGTATTATCCATCGGTTTTTTCCCATTTTTCTGGTACCATTTTAATTCCACGTCATAAAACGACACGTCTTTTGAGAATATCCAAGAGTATTCATTTTTTGGCGTTTTCATATGAATGGAATTGCTGCTCAGCTGTTCAAACATGCAAAAACGCAGTTCGACGTCTTTCGGTTTCAACTTATTCTCAATGCTTTCAAACGTTGCAAGTTCTGGTAGCGCCATCTGTTGGAAAACAGCAAGAACTTACTCAACGTTTCTATAATATTTCTAATTAGCAAATATCGTGGTGTGTTAGAAAGAGACGATCGAAGCTTCGGGTCACGTCTGATTTACATTTTGACGATTTTAGGTTAAATTCTGCGGCGAGGAAGCGGAAGATGCCGGCGGAGTGACGAAAGAATTCTTCCTGTTGCTCCTCCGGGAAATCTTAGATCCGAAATACGGCATGTTCAAGGAATACGAGGAGACTAGAACGATTTGGTTCGCGGAGAATTCTTTCGAGGATAACGACGTTTATTTCCTCATAGGTATCTCATCGTTTAAATTACATCGTTCCAGATAACGCCACGTCATTTTCCAGGCATGATTCTGGGCTTGGCAATATACAACTTCACCATAATCGACATACCGTTCCCTCTGGCGCTGTACAAGAAACTCCTCAGCGAACCGATAGGCCTGTCCGACTTAAAAGGGCTCTCCCCCATGATGGCCAACTCCCTACAAAGCTTATTGGACTACGAAGGGAACGACATGCAAGACGTTTTCAGCCTGTCGTTTGACATATCTCGCGACATGTTTGGGGAGGCCGTGACCATTCCTCTGAAGCCCAACGGATCGAATGTACCCGTCACGCAAGAAAACAAGCGAGTTTTAACCGTTAATAACGCCCATCCTTTAATAAACAAGCCGTTTTTCCTTTCAGGCAGGAATACGTCAACCTCTACATTAACTACATCTTCAACGAGTCCGTCAAGCACCAATACGAGGCCTTCCACAAGGGCTTCATGAAGGTCTGCGGCGGCAGAGTGCTGCAGCTCTTCCACTCGCACGAATTGATGGCCGTGGTGATCGGCAACGAGAACTACGACTGGCACGCCCTCGAGGAGGCTGCGGAGTACAAGAACGGCTACAAATCTTCGGACCAGACGATCAGGTGGTTCTGGGAGGTGTTGCACGAGATGTCGTTGACGGACAAAAAGAAATTTCTGGTGTACCTGACGGGCAGCTACAGGATACCCATTCAGGGAATGAAGGCGATTAAGGTAAGTGTATTCTTTCACTTATGTTTCACTGTTGGACTCTATAAATTCCTAATAGGTTATAAAAATGTGCGCCTCAGGGATCCAAATACACCATTGGCTTGACTTCTGTCAACCATTCAGTAATAAACTAAATACATTCTAAAAGCTGTAACAAATCCATTACATTTGAACTACTGTGAAGATCTTACATTTATTGAGATTTGTACTGTTAACATATTGGGTACATTTGAACTACTGTGGTTAGAGTGTAGGCCTATATTATTTTCATAACCTATATTTCGCGTTTTTTGGTAAAGTAGGAAACGTTTTATTGTTGTAGATTGTCGTACAGCCCACGAATGACGATAAGTTCTTGCCGGTGTATCTATTAATATATTGGGTACATTTGAACTACTGTGAAGATCTTACGTTTGTCGAGAGTTGTACCTGTTATTATATTGGGTACATTTGAACTACTGTGGTTAGAGAGTAGGCCTATATTATTTTCGTAACCTATATTTCGCGTTTTTTGGTAAAGTAGGAAACGTTTCATTGTTGTAGATCGTCGTACAGCCCACGAATGACGATAAGTTCTTGCCGGTGTATCTATTAATATATTGGGTACATTTGAACTACTGCGGTTAGAGAGTAGGCCTATATTATTTTCATAACCCCTATTTCGTGTTTTTTTGGTAAAGCAGTAAACGTTTCGTTGTTGTAGATCATCTTACAGCCTACGAATGACGATAAGTTCTTGCAGATGTACCTATTTATATTTTGGGTACATTTGAACTACTGCGGTTAGAGAGTAGGCTTATATTGTTTTCATAACCCCTATTTCGTGTTTTTTTGGTACAGCAGTAAACGTTTCGTTGTTGTAGATCGTCGTACAGCCCACGAATGACGATAAGTTCTTGCCGGTGGCCCACACGTGTTTTAACTTGCTGGACTTGCCCAGATATAAGACGAAGGAGCGTTTAAGGTACAAATTAATGCAGGCTATCCAACAGACCGAAGGATTCTCTTTGGTGTGATCGGTTGTCGTAATATTTCTTTATTTGACCAGTATGTATATTTTGCATTGTATTTATTTGGATTGTTATCTTGCTAATATATTTTTGAGAAGAATTTCATATTCTATATTTCTTAATAGGCACTAAATATGCTCAGCAAATAAATGTAAAATTTTAAGTATAATCAGAAGCTAAATATGAACGTGTGGGTACGTACCGACTGTGATTTTTTTTAATAGATGGATTTTGTGGTTTAACTTTTAATATTTTGCTATGAATTACACAGTTTTTGGTCAATCAAATGACTTTTAAGAAGGATTGAGATAATTTCAGTATACTTTTTTATTGTAATGTATCACTTTTTATACATTTTTATATAAAAGCGATGAATACAGGTAGGGAATTATCGAGAAGAGATTTATGAAATATTAATTAATTTTATCGTGTGGTTTACATTGTACATGTTTCTTTATATTGTAAAAAAGAATATTTTTCAAAACTTTATATTAGTTTTATTGTGTATTTGGTATATCGTTACCAGTTATTGAAGTTGTAAAAGATTATTTAATAAAAGTTTGTTAGACAATTTTTATTTAACTTCCCGTCCCACGCAGGTAAAATTTTTATTATGCGAATTGGAAAAATATCGGCGAATGAATTTATGATCGATGTAAACGATGACATTTTTAGTACAGTCTTTCATATAAAGGGTAAGTAAGGAGTGACGCCCCAAAACAAGAGGGAGTTTTTTTAATCAAATATTCAAGAGAAAAATATGTGAGATCGTAAGCAGACTAAAATTTACAAAACTTTAAAAAAAAAATTTCTTCGTTTCCTTTATGTTTAGACGTCGTGTGGATTAAAAAGAAATAATTTTTCAAGTCCCAAACGGGTTGTCGCCAATTATTAACACTGACACATTTAAGTGCTTGCAGACGCTTTTCCTCACGTAATAATTTCGTTTTAACGCTCGTTGGAAAGCCAGAGGGTCGCAACGATGTCATTACGAGAACACTCTGTTGGCCCAAAATTACGGTGGTTTTAAAAATTCCGATAGTAATAATTATTAATTACATAAATCAGAAGTGGGATCTGACGATACAATTATGTATATGGAGTGGATGTGATGCGATTGAAACGAAGTTTTCTCCAGGGTATAAGACAATTTACAAGCTGACAGTACATTCAGATTAACAAAAAAAGCTTATTTTTACCTTGTATTTATCGTTACGTTTCCTGGATTTTATACGCATGTTGAACGTGCAAAGAATCACGTACAGTACTAGAAACTTATATCACATCTCGCAGAATTCTTTTAAGCTATTAACACAAATTAATCATAATTGAGTATTTTTACAAAATTATCGATAAAACAGGTAAGGTACATTCAGATGTTTATATGGGTGCCCTGGTGCCATGTTCCTGGATCTGTCACTATGAAAAATTAAAGGAATGTTCATATTTCAACTTTAATACTAAAAGTGAAATTTCTTGTCTATAAAACGCCAGCCGTAACGGTACATTCTATATATTCGTCGTTTTTTAATTTTGAGATCCCCACTTTAACTTTGAATTGCTTATAAAAATATTTATGAGCACGCCACTGGCCCGTTTTCGTTACAGCGTTAAGGTAGCGGTACACCTTGCGTACCCTAGTTTTTCTCGTTTAATCAACAGTTGGTGATAATTTCAATTCAAACAAATTTAACTTTTGCAACTTCAATTTAAAATTATTCTGTTGGCGACCCTGTTTTACCGGCCGCGCGGGCCGCGATTACAAACACAAACATGCATTTGTTTTTTTACTCGTTTTTTTTACAATACTTCGGTATGAAAATGCATCAAGTGATACGAAAAAATCAAATATTTAATAAATCAATAACGCTGTTTTGCTTTGTAACTCGCAGTGTTGTGTTTTAACAATAAGTGCTTGATTGTGGTTATGTTTCGGTTTTCTGTTACAAAGGTTACAATTTGTACAATTTCTACATCTGAAGCTGAAGTAAGTAATGTATATCATCCGAGTAAACAATACACATATACTATGCCGATGAAAATTAAGTGAAACAAGAAACAAGTTTCTGGACATTCGTGGACTTCTTTCGTCGTTGGCCTTTGGCGTTGTCTGTTGGTTATTGATGGTCCATATTAGAGAATTAATGAAAAATTTCACAGGTAAGTGTCAAATAAATATCTTTTAGGTAATTTTGTTACTACTTTATGTATGTATCTATATTTCGGTTGAGTTATTCCCAATTCTAACCAAACACCCCGCCCTCTGGCGGAAATGGCGGAATGTTGGAAATAGTTTGCGCTAAAGAAAACAGATAAAACAGACTTGGGTTTTATGCGAAAATTGTTGTGTTCTTTTTATTTAAAGTTAATTATCTTCGTGAAAATTGAGTTTAACAGCCAGGTACTTAAAGAAGGCACTCCTCAAGGAATAATGTTCTAGCTGAATTGTATGCTGTTTTAAGAAAAATAAATATAGGTAGTTCAAAATGTATTTTCAAGTTTTAAGTCCATTTCTCCTCCTACTATTAACAAATAAGCACTAACTCAATTGTATGTTTCTCATTTATTACACAAAACAATTCTAATAGCTATCACAAATATAAAAATACAAAAAAATCCGTCAATAACCTCAACATATCAATGAAATACGAAATGGTATAAACTAGTGATGACTGATGAGCAATGTTACGCCACCACTAATCGAAGTAACCAAGCTAGTGGCTATCACATTCAACGGCCACTTTATGAAAATCAAAATCGCTGCTTTGGTCGTTCAACCGTATTCGTTCGTTCATGAATTTGAGACGGCACTAGACCTTAGACCAGAGCCTCGCACAGAGCATTTGTGTCTTATTCTTTACCTAAAACCTTTAGGTAGGTACTTTATACATATTTTATAATTTGGATACTGAAGCGATCCTAGAGTAGGATCAAAGTAATAAATCATTGCCTGTCAAGGGATCCAGTGTAGTACGGTTTTAAGGGGTTTAATAATTGAACAATTTTTTTAGGCATTATGAAGGTATGAAAGGATCAGTTCACGTCTGGCACCCCTATTCCTACAAAAATGCCTTTATTCTCAAACTATTTATTTTAAATGTAATTTATTATAAATCAAATTTGTTTTTTAAATTGCACATAGGTACTACATTTTACCTCTGTACGCACCGCTGTTGTTTACTTGATTTTTGGCGGTCTCTGATTTACGACCAAGCTCGCCAGGTTAGTACTTGACGTATAACCGACCACTTCATACACTCGATGCACCTGGGCGACTACAGCTACGACCAGAACACAATGCGTATAGTCTGTGGTGCTTATGAAGCGGTATTTCAGATTTTACATTCAATTTCATTTTAAATTTGAAATGGTTCATCTTAGGCCGGTGTCCCATGCATCCGAAATCCGACGATACGAAGGTCCGAAAGTGTTCCTATTGGTTAATATACATTCAAATTTTTACCGCTCATTTTCATCCGAAATTTTTTAAATTCATACGACGTCGGAAAAAGTAGAAATAGTTTTAACTTTTATCCGAAATCGTATGTTTTTTAACCTCACTTTTTAAGTTTTTAACATACTATGATTGTAGTTTGATATATTTACAGTCAAATAAATGTTATATTATATAACATACAAGAAAATATAATATTACGTATATTTTCTATAATATATACCTATGGTTGTCATTTGAAAATGTTTCACCTTCATCTTGTAATAAATTCCATGGTTCTATTCTTGATTTCTATGAGATTAATTTCGGATGCATGTGAATTATAATATTATCATTTGTACGAATTAAAATATTTTCGGATATCGTACATCGGATTTCGGATGCATGGGACACCGGCCTTTTACTCGTCCTAAAAATGATGGGACGATTTTCCTTTGATAAAAGACCGACAATTTTTTGCTCTACTTTGCATCGAATATGATCCTACTATATGCTATCATATATTTTTAATTTAAAAATTAAGCATTTTACAATTGCTCAAGGAGTGAGGTGAAGGTCCAGAAAGGTTCAGGTCCACTTGTTTGAGTCAAATCTTCACTAAAATATGAAACAGGTTAAGTACTTCATTTTACCTAAAATACATTTAATTTTTCTAAGCTTCTTCAACTTTGTGGAATCAGTCGTTAATTATTTGGTCAATTCATGGTTAACAGTATTGTAAAGTGTATTGTGTAAGTATTGTAAAAATTCAATTAAATTGAATCGAATTTTTAATTCAGGGAGAAATAAAACGAAACCAGAGTTTTTCTGTTTATTTAATTTTCCTGCTGGCGTACATGGTACAAATATATATTACAGAATTTTAAAATGTACATATATATACCTAAAATAAATAACTTTGTGCAAAAAGAGCAAGCCTTCGATTCGATACATTTTTTTTTATTTTAATTTATATTAATAATAATCGGTAAGCGGCTAATCGTTTCTATTAAGTCAAACCCTTTTTTTATTTTATTTTATAACATATATAACTTGGGATAAGACTATTTATTTACATTTCCTCACTATTTTAATATTTTCATAACCATATATTCTTAATGTAAGTATACTGCGTTGGTTAACAAAATATTAACATACAAAGTGTAAGAAAATAGCTAAAATTTTTGGTTAGTTTGGGCTATTGAAATCAGTTCAGCGTATTATCACAAACGAGCATCTTAAAGGCTAATCTTACCGTTCTGAACGGTATTTTGCAAACTTCTTAACTTTTTAGAATCAAGAAATTTCCTAAAATATAGTTACAATTGTTATACATGTTTTTCTTGATTTTATAAACTCAAAAGCTTGCGTTTCAACGACTTTCCAAATAATCTTAGATTAACAACTCTAGATATCGGAAAGTGCGTTACACCGGTCTGAAAAATTGCGTTCCTGGAGGAATTTTGTAGCCAGGATACGTCGAATTCAGAGCATGCTGATTAAAGAATTCTGAGTAATCCTTGTGTGGCCTCAATGGCCTACATGCTGGCCCTTGCGCCAGTTCCAGGCGCAGTCTGTCCTCTTCCGCAAACTGCTGCCTTACACACTCTGGAGGCCATTTAAGGTCTCCTCGGAGATGCTTCCCACCTTGAATAGAAAGGAAACTATCATTACTATCTAAATTCTCCTCGGCAATCTTTCGCTTTACGTCTTCCGGAGGCCATTTTATGTCCCCGCGTAAATTTTTTTTCGAAACTATAAAAGGAGAAAAATAAATATATGTACTAGGGCGTATCACTATATCAGAGGATAGCTTAACTACTTGCTTCTACTACGGCAATTAGAGAAAGTTAGATAAATTTTGTGCAGTTACCTTACTAGCTGTGATCTGAGTATTAATTTTTTAATACAACTAATACCCTTGAGCATATAGAAAGAACTGAAATATTTCTGGAGCTTGGTAGAAAAAGGTCCAATGTCCAAAAATTACATTTAACAGCCAATGAGTCTCCTGGACTACCCATGTTACATATTTGCATAACAAAAAGGGCCAATGTCAACAAGTATTATAAGCCTTAATTATTTAAATTTTAAAATGGCCCAAGTCCATCTTAGTTTAATAGAAAAAGAGCCAATATATGGACTTTGGTCCTTGAAATACTTTTAAAACATTTGACAAACGACCAATGTCCAATGCAATGGACATTGGCCCTTTTTCTACCAAGCTCTAGATTTAACGCAGTCTAGGCCTACATGTAGATGACACCATAATCAATACCATGTTGCTACAGTTGGGTACTGCTTAATGCCAATCTCATCTGTATGCGACCAGCCTAAACGTCCTAACACCTCGGCAACTGCGGGCATTGTAAATCTTATTTATCTGCTCCCACTATTTAAGGAGGTAAGTGGATTTTACCGTACAAGTGGAAGTTGCTATGGACAACGGGAGGTAAGCGAGGTAACTTACCTCCCTAGGGAAAAAAGCGATTTCGAGATATAAATTTTATGAACAAATAAATAGAAATATTTCATGAACATTACATTTTATTAATTGTTATAAATGAATATTTATAGTAATTGTACAGTTATTACATTTAGTAACATTTATAAAATCTGGATAATTATTCCCCTCGCGTTTACTAATTGTCACATTTTTCTCAAAATGATTTGACCGCTCATTTCAGCCACCGGAGGCTCAATATTATGTGACTGATCCATTAAAACAGCATGATGCGATGTACTACTAGAACTTGGAGTTGAAGTGTCATTATAAAGAATCCTGTTGGCTATTTCATTTTTGTTGCTTAAACTGTCAGCAACATAACTTTCTGCAATTGTGGCTGATTTCCACCCACCCTGTCTCTTGATTGCTATAGTCTGTTTGGAAATGAAAGAAAGTAATAAAACCCCGAGATAAGAACCGGCCATGGGCGTGGTAATATTTCGTACACATTTTATTTTAAAAAATAAATACCAACGCTAAACAAAATTTTAAGTGAACTTTCAGAGGACAACGATTTGTCAAAAATCAGTAGAAGCAAATTATGGGCCGTCTTACGAGAGTTAAATTTTTGCTGGGAAAAGCAGAACAGGAAGTCAGTTCTTATCGATAAAGATGAAATTATTTGTTGGCGAAGATCCTACTTAAGATCAATTAGAAAATTCCGTGACGAAGGGGAGGAATATTTATTATCTAGACGAAACTTGGGTCAACGAGGGATATACTGTAACAAAAGTATGGCAAGATAAAAATGTAAAAAGTTTTCGACAAGCATTTTTGGATGGACTTTCAACAGGGTTCAAGGCACCTTCAGGTAAAGGGCGAAGATTAATAGTGACACATATAGGTAGTGCCAGTGGTTTTGTAGATGGCGGTTTACTTTTATTTGAATCTAAAAATACAGGTGACTATCACGAAGACATGAACGCAGATGTTTTCGAAGATTATTTTACACAGATGTTAGATCTTATTCCTCCGGGGTCTGTAATTGTCATGGATAATGCCAGTTACCATTTACGGCAGACCGAGCGGACGCCTACGACTGCTTGGAGGAAAGCCGATATAATTCAATGGTTATCCGGAAAAAACATTTCTTTTGAACCAAATATGGTGAAAAAGGAACTTTTGACACTTGTCAATCTTAATAAAGATCAGAAAAAATATGTTATCGATGAAATGGCAACAAATCGCCAAATAACGGTACTACGGTTACCACCTTATCACTGTGAACTTAACCCAATCGAATTCGTCTGGGCGCAGGTAAAAAGGAGATGTAGCGCGAAATAATACGTTTAAATTAAGTGACGAGAAAATTTTGTTAAAAAATTCCTTGGAACGAGTAACTGCAGATAACTGGCAAAGATGTATACATCATGTAGAAAAAGAAGAGGAGAAAATGTGGGAACTCGATAATTTAATTGACGTTACTGTGGAACCGATCGTTATCAATCTAGGAGACGAAGATAATTCATCAGAATATTCAGAGGATGAATTTTAATATACCTACTTTTTTATTTTCTTCATTGTACATTTATACAACACTACATTTACTCACCATAATTTGAATTTTCAAAATACATATATTTTTGTGTGGAATAAAAGTTTATTCATTAAATTTAAATAAATATTTTGATAATAATATTGAATAACTTTATTTGAATTACTAAAAACCCTCTTAACCCGGTTATGATGCTTAAAGTAGCCTCATGTTTTGAAGTGTTGTTTTTATATTGTTTACTTATAAGAGAAATGGACCGAGAAATTGAAGCGGCATAGACAAAGACGGATTGTCGGGGATTAAATTTTAGCTACCTGCTACAATTTAGTACAGTCCGATCCCACAAAGTTTTTTTAAAAGTACACCTCATCTATACGGAAAATACATAATATAAAAATATTGAATATAAGCACCAGTACTTATGTTCTGGCACCATTCTTTGAAATTTCTATATGCTCGTCCGTAGCGCACTTTCGACTTCTCGGGCAATAAAAATTGGTAGGCAGCATTTGCTGCAATTTCTATTTGAAAATCACTAATTTAGAAATAATAATTCAAAACTAGCAAAATTGCAACTTTTATGTAGTTTTGTTTATAAACACCTTAGAAACTACAAAATCCAAACAACCAAGACGACTTTGCAAGATTTGGAATACATAATGTCAAAATGAACTGATTAAGAAATGTCAAAAAATAAAACCTAATCTTTATTTCATGGACAATTAGGAACTGTGGGAGCAGATAAAATGTTATACACCACGCAGCAGTTAAGTATAATTTACCAGTCTCGGACTCTATTGCCAGCCCTCGCTCCGCTCGGGCGCAGAATCATCTTCGATTGGTAAATAATACTTATCTCCTTTATGGTGTAAATAATTATTGTTCTTCTATATACTCAAAGGCGGTTATTAAGAAGGATCTGCGCAGTATGTTAAAGAAGTGCATTTTTTATTGTGATAAAACATTCCTTAACATGCCCAGAGGGTGATCTATTAGAATACGGCAAAATCTTAACAGGACAGTCTACAATATAAAAGCCCACTTGTAAAATTTCAGCATACTCAGAGCTCGTTAATTCAATTTTTTTCCCTTAATTTCCAAGTTGTATTCGACTGAAGTGTATATCTTTGACGCTCTCATTTGTTTTATCTTTAGTTTATTCAGTGACTTGGGTAAAAAGTACGCTCGTATTAGATAAAATTGTGATGCAAAATGTAACAATGTAATTTTTTACTCATCACACACGAAAAAAATACCCATCGGTTGGAATTATCATAGAACAAGGTGCAGAAGATTATTTTTGGAAATCGTTTTGATCCCTACCATTATAACACCGAAAAGATCTTAGAACCTACGTTAGCAGAGAACAATACTTAGTTTAATTGAAAATGCCAAACGTAATTCGTGAGCAACGGGACTAATGTGATCGCAAACCGATGATCTTTGCTGATCACTCAAATTTAACTGACAAACCTTGAAAAAAGGGTTCCTATTCCATATGTTCTTAAGCAAATGAATAATATCGCATGTATTTGATTTCTATTAGCGCTTATGAGTATTTCTCGGTGGTGACATACGTCCTTTTAATTTTTGCCGTTTTCAATTAAATCACCCTGTATGTTTTTACACGATGAGCACCGAAGAAATAAAAGTTTACTAACCCTTTAAGGTAGCCGTGGCTGGTTGTGATGTAACAAGTGGTGGAGGTGCCTGGCTCACTGGAGCCTTGGGGCGAAGAGTGATGGTTGTGGGCGGTGGTGGTTGCGCCTGTTTTGAAGCTGGGGCTGCTCTTGGTGCTACCTATAAGCACAAGGGTAGATGTGAAAAGATAATGTTGTCTAACAAGAAATATTAATAACACAAATTGATGAATATTTAGAGATCAGTAGAAGATATGAGTTTTATAAAATAAAATGATTTAAAGTAAATTTACTTGAGTGTAACTAGAGCAGAAATAACGACTGACCTTGACAAAATTCTAAAATAGTTTGCTTCATTTATCTCCGCTCTACTTTGATGTATTTCAAAGACAACGTTTATTATTTCGTTAATAATGATAAAAAATAATCAAGCATTCACGCGTTACCAAGTTTATTATTTCTGGAGAAATTTCAAAAGAGATTCTCGGCAACATTAATAACAGAAGTAGCAACCTATTCACATCCACAACTGAAACTTTGATTATTTCACATGACGTTCATACTCATTCCGAAAAGCAAGCAATTATCTTTTCTAGAATTATTCTCATCCGAAAATAAATTACACATCATATAAAACTTCAGTTACAGCGACGTATTAGTAGCTCAAACAATACCACCTAGTAGTGTTAGTCAATATAACCAGGTACCAAGTAAACCTATACTTTCCATCCCAAAAAAGTCATACCTGAGATGGAGCAGCTGCTGGTTTAGGAGCAGATTGAGAGGGTTGGAAAGCCTGGTTTTGTTGGGTAGAGGCTTGATATTGTTGGGTAGAAGCTTGATATTGTTGTTGGGTAGAAGCTTGATATTGTTGAGGAGAGGCTTGATATTGGTGTTGGGAAGTGGCTTGATATTGCTGTTGGGGAGGAGCTTGATATTGTTGTTGGGGAGGAGCTTGATATTGCTGTTGGGGAGGAGCCTGATATTGTTGTTGAGGAGGAGCTTGATACTGTTGTTGGGAAGGAGCCTGATATTGCTGTTGGGGAGGAGCTTGATATTGCTGTTGGGGAGGAGCTTGATATTGCTGTTGGGAAGGAGCTTGATATTGTTGTTGGGGAGGAACTTGATATTGCTGTTGAGGAGGTTGGTACTGTTGTTGGGGAGGTTGATACTGTTGCTGAGGAAGTTGATATTGTTGTTGGGGAGATTGGAACTGTTTCTGAGGTTGATATTGCTGTTGGGATTTTTGTTGGGGAGGTTGGTATTGTTGAGAGGACTGGTACTGTTGGGTGGTTTGGTATTGCACTTCAGAGGAAGGAAGGTACTGCTGTCCTAGAAAGGTTTGCTGAGAGACAGATTGATGAGCAGTCTGGTAGCGAGTGGTAGAGGAGGCGGTGGAAGAGGTGGACAGCTGATGTTGGAGTGGGGGGTGTTGCGTGGTGGAAGTGGTGGACTGCTGATGTTGGACTGGGGGGTGTTGCTGCCAAGAGGGAGGGCTGGGGGTGGCAACAGGAGACTGCACTGGGGCCCACCCTTTAGCAGGAGTGGAGGGTCTGAAGCCGTGTGGACTCTGATTCAAGAGAGGGGAAGACAGTGGCGACGAACTACCGGTCGAAACGTCAAGGGGCTTCAATGGGCGGTTTGTTGGTGGGTTAGAGGAAACCGAACGTTGTTGAGCGGGTGCTTGGTAGTTATTCTGCTGAAAGCCGGGTGACTGTGAGGAGATTTGAGGTCCACCCTATTAAAAAATAATAAAGGGGTGTTTAAAAACGTTACGGTTCGATCGAAATTTGGCCGTTTTTATTTGATAAATAGAGCAATATGAAGTTTCAACGTTTATTTCATTTAAGAACACCTACATCCGACATAAACAGACGCGTTTAAAATTGTTTTATGTTCCACAGCACATTTGATTAATAGAGCAGTTACATAAATGCTCTCGATCATTCCAAGAGACATCACAACAGTTCAGACCAGCAGGTTAGTTTGTGTGTGTGTAATATGTAAAAGTTTCATCACGTTTCTTTGCCAGCACATATTGCTCCAGTTATATTGATTTTATTTTCTTACATCGAAAGCCACTGTTTTGTACTAACTAAATATGAACATATTTTGAATTTCATTAAGTCAATTGATATATTGATCGCAAACTTATAAATATTTTCTGAACGTACTCCAAAGCAAATTTACAACACTAATATCCAGACAAAAAACAACCTACGTTACAAAAAATCTCAAAGTAGTGAACAGAAATTTCTTGATTTTACCTTTTATAAGACTGAATACGATGAAAAATTATAACTGAATTTTCTAAATGTTATACTTTAGATAGTAAATATTCACAGCAACCAAGAGAAATTAAGAAATATACACTAGTGATTCACTAGTTCACAAAAAAATTGAAAGTGATTTGCATCGGTGACTCATTTTTACAGTGTACGGAAAAAAATGTTACTCAGGATGCCCTACATATCGCATTATTCACTCCTGGTTGTATCATCTGTTGAAAATATATCCTTCCCTCTTGGTTACTGTGTGCCAAGCATGCTATTAATAATAAACCAGTCGGTAATATTAATTTGAAAACCGTTCGGTTGCAAAACAAGCAAAATGGCACAATTACGAGGATTGCACCAGAAATATCGTAACAGACTACAGTGCCAACAGGGTCAGGGGGTATCTTGGATGTTATTCCTGCTTACCTGTGCAGATACTGAGTTCTGTTCGACGTAGGGCGAGTCCGATCCTGACTCGCTCGGGGGAGGCCAAGCTACCCTTTTTGCACCTGGAAAAAAGTTACAAATATCGTAAACGAATTTAAAAAATACCTAATTGGATTTTGAACTGGCCCAAGAAAGGCAATCATAAAAAAAAATATTACCTAAATCTGGACGAAAAATTCTAGTCTGCTTTTTTAAAAATAACAATGATTCAGTGAAGCAAACAAGCAGAACTTTGTTTGTGACCAAATTCTACAAACTCACATGGAGAAAAAACATTTCGAGTTATTTTTTGGTATTTATCGCATTTTCGTCATTTTCGTTAAACGCTATCAACAAGAGATAATTACTACAGGCAAACCAATTAACAAAAATATTTCCAATTAGCTTTTGACCCGACATTAATCACTTTTGTCATTTTTATGCCAAGAACGCTGTTAAAATATTTGTAGTAATTAATTTTTGAAAATGGGCCAAACGGTACACATATTACAGCTTGGTAAAAATAGTTGTTTCAGGAAAAAATTTAAGCATTTATTAACAAGGCATTTATGCAAAATTATTTTTTATTTTTTATTAATAAGGCATTTATGCAAAAAGTTCTTAAAAATTTTGAATGGATAAGAATCTACCAATTTTTTTATTGATTTACATATACAGGAAAGCTTATTAATTTTTTGTTCAGACCACCTCTGTGTTTAGATATTCTTCGTTTTTGTAAACAATTGTTAATATTAGCTATGGCAGTTAAAATGACGTAAAATCCTAAAACATTGCATTCCGATAAACGTATTCATCGCGACGAGGTGTATTATTACACAATTCTTTGCCAAATCTCAGGTACTAGTACTATTTTATGACATTACTATTCTGGTATATCCTGCAGTCTCACGCGCATACAAGATTTGGCGCCCAACGCGGTGCACTATTCATGTGTAATCGGAAATATTGTATAATATAATCAAGTTAACTGTTAAAAAGCACCAACAATGTTCGTTTAGCCAGGTCGCATAAATAGTAATTAATTTTTTTCACGGTTATTCACGCCCTGACAAATGCGGAACGCTGTAAACACGGTTATATTTAATTTGCCAAGATTATTATTAATACAACCTCGCCTGGATACTGTGCTATAATTTGGTTAGTTTCAGAAAATTTACACGGCAATAAATTTGCATAATGGTTTCCGAAAATATACTAATTGCTGTTGATGTATTTACTTTACCGAAATGAAAAATGACCAGATATTAATATGCAATGAATTAAGTATGTCTTGATCGTTTAACCGGCGTTTTCCAACAATTTGTTTCATTTCATATGATGCTAAAGCAAGGTGGATCTTGGCTTTACAATATGTCACGTTTTCTGTTGATTCCGAGATACTGACGCGATATTTCAAACACGTTTGGTTCAGATTGGTAAATATCCATAAATCTGTAGTTCTTTCAGAAAAATAAAAATCTTGTGAGGATGTTCGAAATCTGTCAGTGCCGAAAATCAAAAACATAACCGTTATGTAAACGCTACTTGAAATATTTGTTTTTACTTGAAATAAACATGTCATCCTTATAACAAAAATATAACATTTATTATACAAAATATATTCCCAACAAAAATAATATATTACATTTAGTGGCAAATAGGTTGTAATCGAGGTTGTAAAAATACTATTACAGTTTGTCTTAAAAAAATTAGCACATTGAAATTAGAACAAAAACACGTGCTCATGCAAAAAAGTATGTACAAAAAGCATGTTTAAAAAAATGAGCTGATACTACAGGGTTTTTCTTTAAATTGTTTACTGAATAATTTGTAGGTTAGAAAAGTTAATAGTTGAGTTGTGCTTCTATTTTTTTTATCGAGTATTTTTGCTTGTCTTTTTTCGCAATGGAACATGCAGGGTGTCCCTATTTATAGGTGTACAGTCTGCTACAATAATAAATAAAAAAACAAACAAAAGTGAAATATTTTTTATTTAATTTGAAACGAAAAAATTGCTAATACAAAAACTGACATTAAAAAAGTCGTAGCAGGCTTAGAATTTTCAATTTAGAGGAACATTTTTAAGTAATTATTTATTTATTGACTGCAAAATACAAAATAAATACCTATATAGGGATGAAAACATTAATTGTTTTTATTTAAGTGAATTTTAATTTTTTTTATATAAAGAAATTCTAAACAGTCATTTCAACATTCGCATTTTCATCTCCTGACAAATTGTCTGTGATTAATTCTGATAGCATGACAACTTGACGAAAAAATCTAATCGGTACGTTATTTTTGTCTGAAATGTTGCCCACCTTCATCACTTGGGTAGCGAACAAATTTCTAAAACTGGACAGGTGCTAAAATCACACCGTGACACAAAATAAAACTTTCTGGCATCTAAACCGAGATTATTCAGTAAACATTACCCAAAAACTAACCCTCAAAAAATTTTTTGCTCGGAATAAATGTATAATTTGCTGCTGCTCAAACAAAAAAAGCGCAACGCCACTTCGTTTCCCTAGCTAAAAAAAATCACTCACTTTAATCAAAAAGAAAACACTTGGACACTTGTATTAGCACAACATGTAAGAGACAAGGAAATCAGAAACTCCCGCTCGCAGAACTGACGAAATCTGAACGCGGAAATTGATAAGAACAGTGCCGTACCGCGGATCGGCACCCCTAAAGGCTTTAACAACCGCGGCTGGAGTGGGAGAAGACAAGAAACAACGCAGGCGCATTCACAACATCTGCTGCGGTTTACCTGGAACGACCACGTCTTTAAAAGTCGACCTGAGACTGTTCTTATGCTCGTACTCCGGTGGCGGCCATGTTATGTTTTCTCGTAGGGGTTTCGCCGTGTTGTAGTTACCTATGGAACGGTTTTTGGATATGACTAATCTGGCTTACACCGACGACTATAATCACTCATAGTTTGGAAATAGAACTCTGAATGAAAATCTGAAGTAAAATTAGAAGGACTATCGCTTGACATGTGGAGGTAGCGCAACATAAAATATCGGACATGGATGAGCATAAAATAGATTATGCCGTAATTCTCGACCAGGGCGATGTGGGAATGACAGCTTTTCGTGAATGTTACATACGCGTATGTTGTGTTGCCTAACAGGTGACGTTACGGCGTAAGCTATTCTATTCGTGCTTAGTGCATCGTGGGTTGCATAGTGCAACGTTAAACATTTAATAAGTCCGTTACAGTACGTGACAGTTGAAAAATGTAACTCCTCGCTTGTTGAATGTGAATGTTAATGGAAGTTAAGTTCTTAATTAAAGATGCCATGAAAAATTAATGTAGTTGCTTGATTTTAGTGATATACAGGGTGATTCATTAACAATGGGAAAATCGAAAGCAGAACTACACGTAAAATGGTGACCATTGACGCAAATATGCCTTATCCGAAAGTTGGTAGTTTCGGAAATACAGGGTGTTGAAAGTAAAAATTTTAAATCGTTTTTTTTGCGATTATTCTGAAACTATGTGGGTTAGGAACTTGAAAATTTGTGAAACTATATTTTTTTAAGCGACGAATAAGATGCGTGTTGTAAATTCAGCGTTGGTAATAGAGGGCGCCACTTACGACCAATTTTACCGAAAATTTAGTTAATAATTTTTTACCCTGTATGTCTAATATGAAACTTGATTCAAAACCTGAAAGAGCAATCATTTTTCCATTAATTATATATTCTTATTTCATTTCGGTATCTCGATCCGTTTTCGAGAAAAATCGATTTATCGAACACTATGTCTTGATGATACGAGAAATTAAAAGCGAAACAAACTAAGTGTTTCTTCATGTTATTACAAAACAAATGAAATACGTAATAATAATTTAAAGTAATAATTGTTCGAAGAATCCACCATTGACAGTGATACACTTTACACAACGTTTTCTGAGATATCTTCAGGTTTGAAACAACATATTGGGATTGCGTCTGACTTCGCTGGCAACGATTCGTGTTCTTTGGCACAACTCTTCACACGAACCAATAGATTCTTTGTAAACTATATCTTTCATTCAAGACCAAAAAGAAAAATCAATAGGATTGAAGTCCGGATTTCTGGGTGGACAAGCAAAAATGCTTACATGGCCAATCCAGCGATTTGGAAAAACTACATTTAAATATGCACGCACTGGCCGAGAAAAATACGGTGGAGTTCCGTCATGCATGAACCACATGTCTCTTCTTAAATAAAGTAGAACTTCTTCAAGCCGTGGAAGCATTTTTGCTTGGCCACCCAGAAGACCAGACTTCATCCTCTTGATTTTTCTATTTGGCCTCGAATGAAAGATATCGTTTACAAAGAATATATTGGTTCGTATGAAGACTTGTGGCAAAAAATACAAATCGCTGCCAACGAAGTCAGACGCAATCCCAATATGTTGTTTCAAACTCGAAGATCTATCAGAAAACGTTGTGTAAAGTGTATCAGTGTTAACGGTGGATTCTTCGGACAATTACTGTGAGTCATTATTAAGTAGGTATTTCATTTGTTTTATTGATAATTGTTGTAATAACATGAAGAAACAACTTAGTTTGTTTCGCTATTACTTTCTCGTATCAAAACATAGTGTTCGTTAAATCTATTTTTCTCGAAAACGCATCGAGATACCGAAATGAAACATGGGTACATAATTGATGGAAAAATTATTGCTCTTTCAGATTTTGAACCAAGTTTCATATTAGACATACAGGGTAAAAAGTTATTAACTAAATTTTCGGTAAAATTGGTCGTAAGTGGCGTAAACTTTCGGATAAGGCATGTTTGCGCCAATGGTCACCATTTCACGTCTAGTATCTTCAGCTTTCGATTTTCCCATTGTTAATGAATCACCCTGTATAACTAATGAAAAACTGAAATCGCGATGGAAAGTATGTGAATATTATTCATGTTAGAATATGAAATATAAAAGTTCCTTGTCCCGAAGCACAAAAATTAGCATTAAAATTAAAAAAAAAACTAAATGACGTCAGTTTGATGTACACATTTTGGCAGAAACTGTTATTTTTGATGTCCTTAGCAGTTGGATTAGTGATGCCGTGGAAAATAGGTATTCTGAGTCACTGAAATGTGATTCAAACGATGCATGAATTGGATTAGAGCCGAGTGGGATCAGTTTAAACGAAGCTAAACGTTATAGAAGGCTCAGATGATGAAAAAAAATGATTTCCACACTTTTATATATAACGGTATTAAAAAAACATTTAAAAGTATCACATGGAGTCATGATTTTCCAGTCTATTGTTAGGGTGTGACAAACTTAGTTGCATGGAATTTTCACGAGTTGTTACAAATTAATTGAAGCCACGGTTGTGGGTGAGATTGAAGCTTGAAAATGACAAAAAAAAGTGAAAAATATTAACGTCCTTAAGTCCTTACCTGGTCCAATTCCATTTCGTTGTCGATTCTCTTCTTCCTCCAGCATCCGTAGGACTGCGGAGTTTTTGAGATTGGCGGGTTTACCCACATTGGGATTGTTGAAGTTGATGCTGAAAACAAAAGCCGGTACAGACGTCTGTCACTTGATTTTACGATATAACACATCATCTAACTATTTCAAAAAGCAGCACCTTGAGAACGCATTGATGAAATTGAACAGCCTGTCCATATTTTACTATGTACTTGCAACTAGAGTTTACCTTATTAAAATCTATACTAGCCCGCGTTCTAATGGTGTGTCAAATTCTATATTTAGCAGGCATTTTTTACAGCGTGGGAAAATAAAAATTGTTATAAATATTCCATTATTTTTATTCAGTATAATTATGTAAAACATGAACGTAAAATATTTAATTTTCCAAAAACTGGCAGGCACCTAAAGAGTTGTAGAAGGGTTAAGATTTGCAATCATGAGGAAATTTTATTTTACAAAAAATATTTGTGTGTTTCATTTATTATATTAATTGTTTCTGTACCTATAAATCCAAACACGCTCTATCTTAGTGAAATTATTTTGTCTAAACCAAGTCTAGACAATTTTCGTCGTTGTAATTTAATATGCCGCTACAATAAATAAGTTTTTTCGTATTTAAAGGACTTTTTTAGAGATTCATTGCAGATGGGTTTGTACAATTCTAGTTTATATACAGATTCGGAAAGTCCCCATGGTACATCGGCCTTTACGTGAAAGCGATAAAGTAAGTCATAGAAATCCGTGCGATAGACAAGGATGGTTATATTGAAGACGTTTCATAATCTGAATAGTCACTCTCACTTCTAACCCGAAACGTGCGATGACTATTCAGATTATGAAACGTCTTCACTATAGCCATCCTTGTCTATCGTACGGATTTATTTACTTTACTTTGTCGCTGTCATGTAAAGGCAGATGGACCATGTGGATTTTCCAACCCTGTATACAACTCCCTTTTGAAAAAAAAAATGTAACGTTATTGTTGATGTAATAATTATCCAAATCATGTTTTCTGTGGAGATATATTTTAACTGCACTGTTCATATTTTTTTACTACATTTTCGTTTTGAATTAAAATTTTATGCAGTTGAAGAGGTTATACCGAGATATATGCATGCTCAAATTGTTAATAATAATCTATTAGTTCCAAAATTATGGTTGAGTAAGTTTACGTAACTTTATTACTTACAAATTTGCTACAAACAGCGTGAAACACACTGTATATGAAATATCAAGATTAGATTAGTATTGGCTAAATAATTCATAGTTTTTGGAAATCTGCTTTATTTGTAAATAAATATAGATGCACATTAAAGCAGTATTTGCAGTATTTTCCTTTCAGTTTCATACTACATACAGGGTGTGTCTTTAAGTAGATTTCTTCCATAGCTCTGGTAATATCAACAATACGAAAAAGTGTTTTAAATAAAAGTTAAACCAAATCGATTTTGTCACAGTTTAAAATTATTTTCTACTATACAGGTGTCACGTTTCTTATGGACATTACCTAACTTCATTATCTCAAATGAAACACCTTGTCAGTTATGTTTTTTTATTGTTTGTTGAATTTAAAGCCTTCTTTGATAAACAACTATTGGGTCTAAAAGATCAAATAACTTCGAAATTAAACAATTTACTTTTTTCATAATTTGTTCAAGCATAAAAAAATTTCTGCATTACTTTCTTAGTACCTGTTAAAAGTTTAAAGATTTCGGTCATGGGTATTTTGATTTTTTCCAAATGCGATCCTAATACTCCTGATTTCGTAAGTAATTTCATTTTTTTAGTACTGTCTGCATTTTTAGATGATTTAATTCACTTTTAATTTAATTGAGGTATGTTTAGGTCTACAGGGTAGTAAAGTACCGATGGTCTCAAATAAGATCCACTTCTTATTTGTGGAAGGGCGAAATGGGCGGTGACTATTAGACGCCTTCACTATACCCATCCTTGTCTATCACATGGATTTCTATGGCTTACTTTATCGCTCTCACGTAACTTCAGATAGACCATCGGTACTTTCCTACCCTGTATATTATACAATTTTTGTGGTGTTCGTGGTTTCGCACATTGAAAAATGGATGCCAGACAATAATAGGATCTTCAATACCAAGATAGAACGTGAAAGTGATGTTTGATTGTCGTTAAATGTATTGGTTGCCTAAATATTAGAGAAATAATTGTACAAATAATTGTTTTACTATGTTAAAGGTACATATTAGCTAATTCAATTTAAAAATTTAAATTGTTTTCTGAACTCGTAGCAAATGAAGTCAAAATGAATTTGTACGAATTAGCCTAATACTTTTAAAATAGAGTAAAAAATTCGAAAGCTAATAATAAAATATATGTTTTTTAATAGAAGTTTAATAAAAAGGGAAAATATTTTTTTGGGTGGAGAAACATATTCATCGCTTTTGAAATTATCGTTTCTAAAAATGTATTTTTTTGAAAAACTGATGTTTATATATAATTTTTTTTCTGTTAATATTTTATTAATTCTATGCAAGAAGAAAGGCTACCTGACGTAACAGTAAAATGTGGAAACAAAACTTCTTTGTAGTAGCTTTTTTTTACCCGATTAGATAACAGTAAATTTCTTTTCAAAGCAGCAATAATTATTCTTATTAAATCACACATGGACTTAAAAATGCGTAGTAATAATAAAATAATAAAAGAAAAACATGCAAAATTATTAGAAAAACACTAAATAGATTTACAGTAATAATTTAGGCTGTCAAAGGGAGCTGCAATTCAATGGTGTGCCGAGACATGCGTAATCCGCTGCCAATAATGCTTTTTACGTTCATGTCACGTTAGTATACTGTTGCATTTGTTATCGTGCGGATGTTGCGTAATTAATTCCTATCCGTTAGTGTTTATGGTGGTATATTATTGTAGACAATTTAATTTGTTGCTTTTTAATAAATAATGCGTACGCCTTTGTCCCGCGGCTTAGTTCTGACAGCCCTAGTAATAGTTATTAAAAATTTTATACGATTTTTTAAGTTTTCGTCAACACTCAGATGAACAATTTCGGGTGTAATATAAAGTAGTTTTGAAAACCTTGCTTAAATTTTCAGTACGATCATTGGCGAATAATTAATTATTATCAAAGACACAAAGGTAATTTTTGCTTTGAACGACGATAACTCACCGAAAAAAACATTGTACAAAGCTCTTGAACAGCTCAAATAAAAGAGGATGAATCAAACTAAAAGAGGTGATGGGTGGAATAGTAAAAAAATATATTGAAGTCCGTGGAACTTTTGAAAGAGATACAAAAATCTAAAAAAAATCCTCTTATTATTTCTTTTGATTTCTTGTGGCCGACGATAAAAAATTTAGACCTTCTGATCTTGAACCTAGAAACTTCAAGCTTTGATTTGATTTTTTTTATTGTTTTACGACCATTTTTCGCCAAAATACAGCGTTTTGAAAATCACCCTAAAAATTTAGGATTTTTTTTTAATCTTCAATTTTTGTAACTAGTGTATATAAAAGCTTGAATTTTGAGATTTTGCATCTTAGATTTCGTACATTTTGTTGAATCCTAACAACTGAAAATCAAATTTTGTAAATAGGCAATTAGTCGAATTCGTTTATGTGGAAAATGTTGACTTAAAATATTAATTTTACTATTTCGGATAGGAAGCAGTGCTATGTGACATCAATTTTTAAAGCTATAACAGTGACAAAAAAATATTAAAAATCTCGAATCTATCGCAAACTATAAGACTTAGGCCCTAACATACTTTAGTAATTAAATTTCACATCCGTTGGTGTTTTAATTAATTTAACATCGGATTTGATCAAGGTAGGTCGTATATTCAACAACGAATTCAAAAATGCAATAATAATATCAAGGCTAATATGATTAGTTTTCGAAATATTTGAAAAAAAAAAACGAAATTTTGGAAATCCGTTTTTGTTTCATTTCAGTCTTGTTTGAGGTGGTATTGTAAAAAGAACGGCATAATCAATTTTTAAATGTAACGTTTCGCCTCCAGGACCATACGACCCTAGAAATTTTATTACATTTTTTGCAAGCCTTCATGACCCCCAATACTGTACTGCCTCAGTACGAACCAGATTCCGACGTTTTGTCTCGGAAAATTCATCTTCAGTGTATTCGTTCCAAATTTATCTAAATTTTTTATTTAGATTATTTTTTATTTATTGAATTATCGTACGCTGTAAGTGCCGTTAGACCTATTTAAACTATCACCACCACGCGTTACAATAAAACATTTATTATTATTAACTATTACCATCACTTGGTCATACATAACTTAATAAGTTGTTGCGTCAAAATTAAAACATTATTACAGTTTTAATTTTATTATGACAAATTAATTCTTGAAAATGCATATGAACAACCAAAACGCCAACTGAATATAATCCTTTAAAAAATTTCAGTAAATGTTCAAAAACATTTTCGTTTTGGCAAAGGTTGAAAATGGAGATCAGCGTAATATTATCGGAATTTATTATATCTGTAATTGCAACTGTGAAAGAGCATGTCAGATGCATTTGTATGAATATCCTGAAAAAAATAGATAGGAATTTGTTTGAATTTTGAGCACTCGAGAAGCCTAGAAATAACTATGGAATAATGTTTTATTTTAATGCGTGGTGGTAATAGTTTAAATAACTAGATGGATTTTACAGGCTTTAACGAGAGTTACAGTGTACGATTATTCAATAAACATAGAAATCTAAATAAAAAATTTAGATAAATTTGGAACGAATACACTGAAGATGAATTTTTCGAGACAAAACGTCTAAATCTTGTGTTGGCTAAAGCAATACAGTATTGGGGATCATGATGGCTTGCAAATAATGTAATAAAATTTCTAGGGTCGTATTTAAAAAAATGAAGATGATGATGGTCCTGGAGAGATGAAACGTTACATACAAAAATTGATTGTGCCATTCAATAGGAGGCCGAAATGAAACAAAAACGGATGTCCAAAATTTCGTTTTTTTTTTCAAATATTTCGAAAACTAATCATGTTAGCCTTGATTTTTTAGAGGCATAATGTTGGTCCCCTGATTACGCAACTTTGCCCCCATTTAAGCTACTTCGTATCTCTTACTGTTTCCGAGATCCCTGTAGTGAGAAGCGAATTTGTAACAGCCTGTATAATCGAAAATATATTTAAAATGTGAAGAAACACTGTTTTTTGTTACTGACATTATCAGAACTATGACAGAACCCGTCTAAAATGGGTCACCCTCTACATTATAACATTTTGATTATGTAACAAACCAGACGCACATTTTTAAAATTTACTCGTGGAAATATGGGCTATAATGCTGCTGAGGACTAGCATAAACTACTATTAAATTTTCATTTTCACCCTGTAGATGTAGCGAACTCCAAACAAAAAATATTTACTCAAAGCATCTTTATAAGGTCGCGCAACGTAAATAAACCAACCTGCCGGTACTGGCCATGGCGATTTCCAACAAACAAACAAACACACAAACAAGATCGAATCGAACTACCCGCGCGAGCTCTCTCTCCAATGGCGGCCTCTACTTCAACCCCGTTCGAAAATCGTAGCGCTACTAAGGACCCGACGACCGGCACGCGGCTTCACGTGAATCGAACGCGTAACTATTGCAGGAATCCTCGTTTGCGAATGTACGCCCGTCCTGAATCATTCCGTATATTTGAAATACTGAAAATAAAATCGGTCGTCTGTCATCGAACTTGGTTCAGGACCGATGGGGACAGTGATTGACAACGGGTGAGTGTAATTAGGCCGTTTTTGCCTGCCAAGATGTTCCGAGGGGCACGTAATCGCGTAAAAATGGAATTTGTTGGGGAAAATATGGTTAAAATTGCGATTCCTGTGGAAAAACGCTTCTGAAATTCCTAGGAAACATATGAAATTTCAGGCAGGTAGTAATTTCGTATTTGGACCTCCCAGAAACCCTTCCACTTTCAGCCCTACGGTGAAAAAAGATTAAGATTGATTTCAATCTTGAATAAAAATTAAATTACTTTTCAACTTTGGCGAAAACTGGTATACATTTGACAGTAAAACCTTGAAATTAAAATTAATTGAAATATGTACAGGGTGATTCACAAATGGTGACCAAAAATGAAACCTCGTATTCTTTGGTGAATTTTAAGGGGTCTTTTGTATAAAATTGTTATCTAGAACGCTTCGTTAAAAAGATACAGGGTGTTAAACTTCAAAAAATATTTTTATTTTTTTTTAAATAATTTAAAAACTAGTAAGTGAAATAATTTGAAATTGGGCACATGTATTTGTGTAAACATTGTCCAAATTCTAAGTACTTTTCCTAAAATTTACATGCTCCAGTGGCGGAGATACAGGATATTGGTGGCATATTTTTCTAAATAAAATAGTACGCCACTGCTTTACGGTAACAACCATATATTCGAATTCGTCTTTCAATTTTCTACAAATTACTACTCTCTTATGTTTTTCGAAAAAGGCCTGATTTTCGAGTAAAACTTAAAAAACCAACTGAAAACATTTACTTTAATGACATGACAAGCACTAATCATTCGGTTATTTATTCGAATAAAGAGATTAATAACATTAGTCATCATTTTAATGATTTTGTTTGAGTAAATGCTCAAAAATACCTCCATTTCCACAAACACAGGCCCGACATCTTTTTAGTAACGAAAATGTAATTTGTTCGAAATTTATTGTTGCTTGAATATGATGAAAAGCATTATTTATTATTTCTTTTAACTGCCCAGAATGTCAAAGTTGCTATCGCAGTATGTATGTAATTTTAAAAAGTATTATATTCGAATATCGACGAGTGTACTTAGTTCGTTTTTCAAGTTTTACTCGAAAATCAGGCTTTTTTCGAAAAACATAAGAGTGTAGTAATTTGTAGAAAATTGAAAGACGAATCCGAAAATATCATGGTTGTTACCATAAAGCAGTGGCGTACTATTTTATTTACAAAAATATGCCACCGCTACTCTGTACTGGAGCATGTAAATATTAGGAAAAGCCCTCTGATTTTGAATTTCAAATTATTTCACTTACTAGTTTTTAAATTATTTAAAATAATTAAAAATATTTTTTGAAATTTAACACCCAAGTTATCTTTATTTCCTAAATATAAAAACTTGCATGCAAAACACGACGAAATATCACGTAATATGACGGAATACCCCTAAATAAACCGGGAAAATATATCGTTTAGTTTTGGTGAGTATTTTTGAAACCATTGACACAAATCTTCTGTTTTTGGAAATCGGATAAAAAATGGCAAAGTTATAGCTTGTGGCGTTTTTTACTACACACCCGTTATATAAGAAGCAGTACACTCACTGGTATGATTTTGCTTCAGTTTCTTGATATCAAATAAAAATACGTTGGTTGTATTAAAAATCAAAGCTCCTGAGAAAATGATTGAGATAAAAAAATATTTTTTCAATTTTTTAAGGAAATGTACAAATAAATTTATAGAATTAAACAATCTGTAAGAAAATTCTTACTTTTGTCACGGTGCGGTGCTGTAATCTTTCGTCGTTAATACTATTATTTACTTAATAGTTATACAAAAAATATAACAAAAATAGATACAACCACATCCTGTCCTAGATAAAGATTTTTATCGGAAGCCCCAGTCAAAAATTCTTCAATAAGTATGTGGTCCTTCCAATACTGCAGCTTTTTTTCCCCTGTATCTCGATTCATTCTTCAAATAAGCAGTAAGCTTGTTATATTTTCCAATATCTATATTTTTGTAGACCTTTGTAGTAGCCTTCAACATCGAATACTTCGACCACATAGATGAAATTGCATATTTTTTTCTTAAAAAAAATACCATAGCATGTCTTCGTCATTACTCTCCGTTTTTCCCTCCATTCATTAAAGTCGGCGAACACTTTTTCGTAAAATTGCTTCTTGATCTTCAAAAACAACCACAGGAACACAATTACTTTCTTGCATTTTTACCAAATTTAGATTAGAACTGTTTATTAAATAATTGATAATAAACAATGTACCATAGCAACCAATAGGTATAACAAAACCCACCACGTTTCATTGGATACTAGTAAGAAATATCAAGTCGTGCGAATATTTTTTTATTAAATTCCAATAAGTAATTCTGACTCCACAAATATAATTGCAATGAGATTATGGATAAAACGTATTGCATTTGTTTTAATTGTCTTTTATCCACTTAAGAATATTAAACATTCTTGTGTGGATAAAATGCTACTTAAAACACTTATACAATAAATAACGATTAATTGTACAGCTCAAAATTTGCAAGTGTTTTTCTACATTTTCTTTATTAATTATTTTAAATTTTAAATCGCTTAATAAAAAATAAATAAATAATCATAAACTATTACTACTATTATTACTAATAATTACTTTTCATGTGTTAATTGTTAATCCAATGTCTCAACATTTTTCTAAAATTTTTTTAGTCAAATATTTTAAATCACTTAAGCTGTAAAAGTATAATAATAGAATAAAAAAGATGACAAATAATTACTTAATTTTCAGTGGATTTTTAACCATTATCTCAGCATTCATTATGTCTTGAATAATGATGAAAATGTTTAATTGTTGCTAGTTATCGGGAATATCACATTTCTAAACAATTACTTTGACTGTCAAGTCAAAGAATTCATTACACTGACGTTTTCAACATCTGCTGACTCTAAAACCCCGAAACAACCAAATCGACATCTCAATCTACATTAATCACTTGGACGTCCACATCAAAACTTTCCTAGTAACAGCTTTTAACGCTCTCAAATTGTTCCAGACGAGCGTAACATTTTTTCGTTTGAACTTTCCCAGCCAGATTCGAAAAAGAAAACCAATAATTCTCGCCTGTTTTTTCAGTAGCGCCATTACGGACACTTGTTAAAGAAAGTTATTTCCGATAAGATAAACTATTTCGCATATGCATAAACACGCTTAATGAAAGTACGCTGAAATATGAGATTCTAATTTTAAAAGCCCTGGTAGCGAGCTTGGTTGCTGCCGTGTGGAAAATCATACCGCGGTGTATTAATAACTAGAATGAACAACGATGTTTTCCTGGATACAGGAAGGCCTCAAGAAAATTTCCAGTGTAGGTCAAAACACACTTGGATGTCTCTACAAGTTACGAATTTATGAAATTGTAAATGAAATTCAATTTCCATGCCTGTGGTTTATGACATTGGGACAGGCGCAAATTGTATCAAAGTTTTGTACAGGGTGATAGAGCAAATCTTACAGACGAGTCCAGAGCTCTTTTTTCGAGAAAATAACAATACACTAAAAAATTGGGTGAGTGAAAACAATAAAGGTTCGGAGTGAATCAATTGAGTGAAATTATTGAGTACATTTTCACTCAATATTGAGCATTTTGATCATTTTATTCATTTGTGATTATATTTAAACTAAAACTAATTACTTCACTGAAATTTAGGTACTCCTTAAATACATTTCTCAATAATAGTTAAATTTAAATCATATTAGAGAAAAGTGAACTCTAAATTGGTTTTATATACTCAGAGTAGAGTCAAAAAGGCCCATTCAGTGATATACAGGGTGTCCGGTAAGTACCTCCTAATCTCTCGGGAGTGTATAGGGGAGGTCAAAATAAAACTAGTCCTTCCTATAATTTTTTTTCCTAATGTGCCCCCTAACGGAGTTATGGGGGGTCAAAGGGGTACCTAGAAATTAACGTTTAGGGTTATAACTTTGAAACCACCCTGTATATTTTAATAAAATTTTCGTACGTTGTATTACACATGGAGCTCTACGATTTGATGCTAAAATCAACTTTTTGCTATTATCAGGTGTCCAGAAACGGACTGGCCCTATCACAATTTTTCTCAAAATTTTGACAGAAGTAATTTTATCAAACTGAAAATATTATTATTAGATACTCTGAAGGTTTTTCTTTAAAAATGGTACTCTTTATTTATTTCGAAAAAATGAACGGTTTGCGAGATAAATCGGTTTTGAAAAAAATTGGTAACAAATACAACAACAATTAAAATTTATTTTTTTACAATAAAATCATTCCCGCTAGTGCCAGCCTACAGATTCACCATAAACATTTACTGGTGGTGAATTAAGGGAATGAATAATGCCGTTTCTTGTAAAATCAACATCTATGACCAAAATACATCTACAAATTATTATTGCTCTTGTCTCCATGGAGTTCTTTTCTATTGTTTTCGTTGTTAGACCCTGTTGATTTTAAAGTACTTGTCAAAGGCGCGTGACAGAATAAAAATTCAATTTTATTGTGGTATTCGTTTTAAGCCGTTAGAAATAACATTTAAAAATGGAAGAATATTCCTGTGCAGAATATGCTGATATGCACCTAATTTATGGGGAAGCATTATGCAACTCCGTGGAGGCAAGAAGACTTTATGAGGAAAGGTTTCCGGGTCGACATTTGCCGAGTCCAAAAACTTTTGAAAGAGTTGATCGTAGTTTAAGAGAAACAGGTAAAAAAAAATAGTGAAAAACGTTAGTGAAACTAATTTCTTCCGAATCCTTTATTTAGGAAGCTTTTTGCCACGCCGTGGTGGAGCAGGAGCCCCGAGGAGAGTACGAGACCCTCATGTAGAGGAACAAATATTGGAAGACGTTGCTAATAATCCTTCAAATAGCATAAGGAAGCTTGCGGCGCAAAACAATGTTACAAAATGGGCTGTACATGAAACTCTGAAAGAACAATTGCTTTACCCGTACCACATCCAAAAAGTACATGCTATGTCTCCAGATGATTATCCAAAAAGACTTCAATACGCCAATTGGTTTTTACAGCATCATATTCGGAATCATAATTTTGGTACATCTATTTTGTTCACCGATGAAGCAGGTTTTACAAGAGACGGCATAATTAATTCGCATAATCTACATGTCTGGGATGAAGAAAACCCTCACGCTTTAGTTCAAACTCGCTACCAACAAAGGTTTATGGTGAATGTGTGGGCTGGCATTATCGGGAATCATTTGATTGGTCCATTTATTCTGGAGCAAAGACTTAATGGTGCTCCTTATTTGCAATTTTTAGAGGAAAATCTAAATATTTTGTTAGAAGAAGTGCCCCTTCAAATAAGAACTGAAATGTGGTACATGCATGACGGTGCACCACCCCACTTTGATCGTTTGCCCGTCTAGGAAGTTGTAAAATATTATTATTTAAATAAATTGTTTATAGGGCCCTCTCGCCACGTATTTCGAAATTTTTGTGGACGGGTACATTTAGATGAGGTGGAAATTTTTTTTTCTGCATAAATTTAAAATTCTGTTCTAAATGTTCAAATAATAATATTTACAACCCCCTAGAAGGGCAACCAAAGAAATACGAGAGTGGTTTTTAACTGCTTATAGGTCCCTCTCGCCGACGTATTTCGAATTTTTTGTGAACACGAACATTTAGATGGGGTAGAATTTTTTTCCGGCATAAAGTTGAAAATTGTGCCCTAAATGTTCAAATAATAATATTTTACAACCCCCTAGACGTGCAACCAAAGAAAAACGAAGGTCGTTTTGAGTTGCATACCGTGGCTGGGGAAACCGTGGATAACATCACACAAACTTTTCATTTTTCGGTAATGAAATAAATATTTTATTCGGAGTCGATCCTGAGGTAGTTTTGCAGCCTGGAACTATACAATATTTGTACAATCCTCGGTTTCGACCCATTTAGACATAAAAACAATGATTAACGAAACTGTCAAGCGAACCACACAGCGTATGTATTAACACAGAATGGGATGAGAGCGACGCGAGCGCGAACGAAGTGCTCTGCCAGTCGCCCGTACCGGTATTATGACGTCCGGCAATGGTTGCTCAACGTTTTTCCTCGCTCTGTTTTCATTAATTTATTTCACACATTTCTCGTTGAAACAAAAAATTGATTTTTGGCATACCAACTAATTAAAGGGTACACTTTTGGAATATGCAAAAAAAATTCTACTGAATGGGCCTATTGATAGCTAGCAGTAACTCAGATTTGAGTAAAACCACAGATAAATTTATCTGTGGTAAATCTCACTAATTTCTGATGTGATAGTTTCACTTAGCTGTACTCATAGTAATAGAGTGAAAATTTCACTCAATCGGGTGTAGACAGGGCTTAATACATTATTGAGTAAAATTGAGTGAAATTTGAGTGGAATTTTTTTTCAGTATAACAAACCTCTGGTGCCCTTTTCTCGTTTTCTTTTCAAGTTAGGTATCTTAAAACTGTTTGAACATTCTGCAGGCATTTTTTTGTGATACATTCGATGCCATACAAATAAATGTGATAATATTTTTATATGGGACACCCTGTATTTTATTTCAAAAACGGAAAGGGGGGCTAAAAATTCTTTCCAAAAATATATACTGTACTTATTATTTTTTGTGTAGATTTGCGGGAAATATAACATTTTCAAAATACCAACGATTATAGGGATGATTTCATATCGATTTGACATAAATCGTCTTTTTAAAGGTGGTAAGGCTTTTTGTAAATGGTCCTTTGACTTTGTATTTTTAATTATTCAGAACGCTGTTTATTTAGAAGGTTCAAAGGTTAAGTGTTAACCTTTCATGGACAGCCTTTGGATAAAAATGATTTTTTAATTGTAATCATAGACGTCACATTTGGGAGAGTCAACTAATATTTTTAAATATATTATTTTTATTTTCGACTTTTTGGTATTTTTGATATCAAAATCGAAAACTTTACGATTACGTATTTGTCTTTATAGTTATAGAAAAATAGTTCTGTGAAAATTTCTACAAACGAGTTAATATTAGAAAAATATAATCAAAATGTGTGCTATTATAGGTAAATCTCAAAAATATACAAAAAAAATGAGAATCGGCTTTATTCGTAAATGAAAATCGGAAACTGTAATATTATATGGCGTGAATGTATTGGGCTAAAGCCAGTTTTAAAAAATGAGCAGTTATGTAACAATGTTATAGTTGCGATTGGATTTTTGATACATTTGATGAGAAAAGTTTTCAAAACATTGGCAATATATCAAGAGAATATTTGGTAACGAACATTAAATTTCATTTTTGCTGAAAACGGATTTTGCTTCGGGCTTTATAGTGCTTCGTAGAACATTATTTCAAAAGTAACTACAAATTGACAAAGTTCCAAAAAAAAAGATTATCAAAGTTATTTAGTAAAGATGTCTATCATAGGGAAATTAGAAAAAAAGTGCCCTTAGGGGTCATTGAAATGGCAGAAGCATATTTCACAAAATTTTATTTTTATATGTGTGTAGGCCCCTATTTCTTACATATTTTATATTATTTTGACAAAAACCGACTTTTTCAATTTTCTACTTGTTTTTTTTTTACGTTTTTATTAAAGTTAGAGCGAAAAAGAAGCAGATTTTTTTGGTACATTCTCGTGGGAATATTAGTTTTGTCCGACGTTTTCTTTTTAAATTTACTACTACTATTTATAACAAAAATTCAATTTTTAAATTGGCGGGACATTTTTTTTAAAGTACCATGCTTAAAAATGTTTTAAAATAACTTAAAACTACCACAAGAGGCACATCAGAGAGTACTTGATTAAAAAATGCCCAAGCCACAGAAAAAGTTATCATGAAGAAGTACTGAAGGGATCTCTTTTTTGCTTAGCTCTGATAATAACATATAAATCGAAAATTTCGTCTTCAAAACAATTTAAATATCTAAATAACTAACAGTTTTCTACATAACCTTAATCCTTCCGAATAATTGACGCCATTTTTGTATTCGCAGCAAAATAAGTCTTCAGTGAAGATGTCTTGATTACCAGAATGAATGTTTATTAACTAAAGAACATCCGTTCAAGACTGAAGGCATTATTAAAATGAAAATGTTTTTCCAACTAAATACTTTTAAGGGTCACATAAAAGTCTGTATGCGGTTCATTCTTGATTTTACGTACAAAAAAAAAAAACAAAAAAATCAATAATAACGCTTTGTTCTAAGCTGGAGCAACCTTCGAACTTGTCAAATATTTCACACTACTTTTTCTAACACAACATGAGTGATCATGTTGTGTATAAAAGTTCACAACCGTTTTGTTTGCTTCTAATTTCTAAATGAGATATCAATCAATTAGACTAATTGATTTATATGTTGCAAATTATTAAATGTTCTTTTACTTTTCGTAAATACTCTCAGCATTTTAGTATATTTAAATACGTATTTAATTTTTCGTCACAATAAATGAATATTTAAAAGTCCGCTCCAAACCACCTTATAACAAACAATACTGGTATAAGATTTCGAATGGGTTTTTGCTGAAGTACCTATTCGTTTTCTATTAATAATCGTGTAGGTGTCGAGGTAATTCGAGCCAAATTGATAATGACCGCACGGTGACGATATTAAAAAAAATCGAAATATCGACTTGCACATTCGAAACGAATCGTTGGGTATTTTCGTCGAGGAACTGCAGAAACGATCGTAAATTTCCCACATAGGAGTGGGAAATCAAAAGGCAATCTAAACAGTTTGGATAAAAATTCTGTTGTTCCGAGAAAAACTCTATATTTTCCAAAGCTGTATGTAATAATTTGCGATAAATGCGAAAATAAATTTTCTATGGTATTTTTACCGCATTTTAGGCAGTTATTTTTATTATCCCAATAAAGATCATGTATTATCACTTTCAGAAATAAAACTAAAATTATCTCCCCACTCGATAACTATTTCATTAAATCAGAATCTTTTTGCTCTTGGCTTCAACCAAATGTTTTTCTTCTAAAGCGACTTTCAATGGTTCAAAAACATTATGATAAGTAAAACAAGGTTTGCAGGTTTGGTAGTTGACTATGGTTGAACAATTTCCAAGCCATTTAAATTTCTTGTCGTTTCTAAAGAGGTTATCGCTTTAAGTGCTCTGTATGGCATTTATAATTGCTATTTGCACTGGTCCAAGACGTTCTGGTGATCTGGTGTATGGTTTGAAGTCACTGGACTTGATTTCCAGTTTCAAAGTTTCTTTTGCAGAAAGCAGCGATATATCGAATCTAAAGAAGCATAGACCGATGACTACCAGCCTGAAAATTGTTCAACAAAGATTAGGCTTCAAGATCTTCAGTCACCAAATACAACAGGAGTCGCTCGATAGTGCGAGGGTTTACCTTTTTGTTAATTGATAGAACACCTTTAGATTAAAGTCTTTTATAACCTCATCGTATTCTGATAGTGCTCCAAAGTAACCCATCCTTATCCTAAAAACAGTTGAATAGAACCTTTCTAACGGCAAATTTTTACTTGAACTCTCTCTTGATTGGAGAAAGATGTGAGATCATCTGTTAGAAAGGTAATGTAGTATCTTCCCTCTGAATACCTGGAGTTCTTGTATGAAATATTATCAATGGTGTGTTACTTGGAGCTTTGCTTTCATGGAAACTTTGTGCATAATATTTCGAATCTCAAAAATGATTAGAAAGACGAGAATATACAATTTTTAACAAAGAATATGATCACTGTCTACAACTCTCTTCATTCATAAGACCTTGTCCTTTGCGACTTGCCCAAAGTGGAACTTTTATTAACAGGACGTTAATTTTACTTTACCAAAGAGATCAGAAGTAGATCCATCCTGTGAATGTCAGCAAACTTTGCTGCTTTGATGCTTCCAATCGTGGCTGCCTTGTTTGGAAGCCTAAGAGGACTATTACGAAGGTGATGATGGAAAAAAGATTTACGATGACTGATAGTAATATGTAAATTTTCGGAACTTTTGGATAAAACCTGGTATTTCCGCAGCTGACATCAATGTTAATTGACCTCCTGGGTTACGGAAACCGCAGTTTGGAATGCGCTTCTTGCGGACAAACAGAAGAACATCACGAGATACCTGGTGGGCCTCTTGCCAAGTACCGGTGCGGGTATTATTACACATAATCCTCCCTGACATCTGGCTTTAGTGCAATAAGTAAACATATTACAGCGGCAAATGATAGGTACCATTCACATAGGTAACTCAGGACCTGCATTATCTACGCGTCTGGAATTCGCTTGGCAGCAGCTCGCGATAGGAATCAGTGGGTTATTTTAGATGTATCTTGACCAAATTTTAGATATTCTGTTGCTTTATGCATAATTTTTATAAATACGCTTGACGCACAGTGTCCAACTTGGCAGGTGCAAGGAAATGTTCGTTTGTGTTTCAACATTTTTAATAACTTTTCGAAAAGCAATTATGTCAAGCGGCATACATTCATTTGTTCTTCCGAATTCGAAAAAAATCCGTTACAAACATCGGCGATAATGTTTTATCCAACGACAAGTTATGTTTAAAAGGATGGAGGAAGGGGCAGTATATTAATATTTTCTGTTTTAATTATACAAAATTTCAGGAGTCTAGAAAAAAAAACACTCCTCGACGAATTGCCACATAATTTGTGCCCGAGCTAACTTACAATTAGAAACAATCGTGTAAACTGTCATAACGTTTTGCCAATGTACTTACCCAACTGCGCCATTGGCCAATATCTGGGTCTCCCGTTCTAACACCTCCTGTATGTTCTGCGGTGAGTATAACCCGATGGGGGAATTGAACTGTTTGTTGACTAATTTCGGATGTGCTGCCATTTTTGTTAGTTACGTTTCGCTTCTAATCTACCTAGAATCGAAACAAGGTTTAAAGGAATGTGTTTTATTTGTTATTATAATTAAATAAGTATTCTAAATATTCCATAATTCCAATTAAACTAATCTATTTGTCAGCTTTGTTTCACATTTGCTTTGAATCTAGTAATAAATCAACCTGAAATCACTTTTGCTGAAAATACTTGACTGACAGACGATAGGGAGATCAATTTTGAGTTATTAACACTTTCACTTAAGATGTTCTGCTGCGTAGTTAGACTAAACAAGTTCATTTTTATAATATTTATTAACTCTATTTATATCTCTTTTAGCTTTAAATAGTATACATATTAAGACTCATGTACAATATCTTTGTTTCCTTACCGTTACTAACGTACAATGTATTGTAAAGTGTATTCATAGATTTAAGAGAATGACGACCGTTGTCCATTTGCCACAATATCATAAAACAATCGAGAAGACCAAGCAGCTAGATACTGAGAAATTTGCAAGTAGCACAATAAATTATAGTTGTATTAATCGCGTCTATAACAAAAAAATAATTTCATTTTAAAGAATGCAATATAAAATTAATGAAATTGAAGTATGCATATAATAATAGGGTCTTATACATTAACAATATTTTTTAATACAATTCGTCATTAATAACTAAATAAAAGTTTATTTATTTCACTACTAATATCATCATTTTTGCTAATAATAAATTTCTCTGTAATATTCGCAGTATGAATGTTGCAAGTTTTATATGAAGCATAATTTTTCCAACTACTCATAGGTGTTTTGTACACTTCAAAGTATAAGATTCAGTACACTAACATTTGAGTGACATATTATAATGTCAGATGACGTCAGATTTCAATTGTAGTCACATATGTTGTATGGAATTGAATGTACATACATTGATGCGGCACTGTATGTCCCTTATTTTTAGAGAAATCGTCGCAGCAGTAGTCTTTTTCTATTTTCAAATATTTGAGTACTACAACTAAATCTATTTTGATACTATTTTCATAAAAATGACATACTCCTGTATGGTGGTAAGTTACATTGTCCATTACAATCACACTGTTTGAAGGAATATTGGGAATTAACTTAATCTACTAACCAATTTTCAAATAACTAAATATTACGAACTTCTGTGTTATTGAAAACCCATGTGTAAAAATTCGGTTTCTTCTAAATGTTTAGTGTGACCTTTTCCACTACTAGTTACTAGTCCTTAATTATTCTACAACATTTAACTGGTGAATCATATTTTAACTTTCTACGAAATGATTTTGAAGAAATTGAGAAACTTATACTTTTTTGTAATTTGACCTACCCTGTATAACTTCTTTATGGATAGAGCCCTAAAAAACTATAATTTGGCAACTATTGGATTTTGTACACGTAAGTTTATCGAAACTTTTAAAAAATGAATACAATTTTTGATGTACTTATTTTTTTGCTAGTTTGTGACGTCATTTACTATGCAACAGATCAGATTTAGTAGTCGTTGATTGGTTTAAGCCAATAGAAGATTATACATTTGAAGTAACAAAATATGTACTTAATGACATATCTAAAAGTTTCAGCTATATTTTTGACTGTCTGCCAAATGAGTTATTATGTTTTTATACATTTTATTTATAGCTCTTTAAACTTTCATATAAACTATAGCCGTAAAAAATAGTAGATAGGTAGTTTTGGAAGATTTTTTTAGAAAATGTGATAGGAAAAAGAGGATAGGGTAAAAATAGCGACGCCCTGTAGACAGAAAAGTATTGGATTCGGATTTTTCGAACACAAAACTAGAAAACATGTTCTTAAACACTTATTTTCGAGTAGAATATATCCGTACACCTTTGGCGCGTTACAGACAGCTTATTTTCCACGGAAACCGCCTATATTTTTAAAATTAAATACGTAATCGTCAGTCGGCTTTTAATAGAATCCTATGTTGTCATGCGAAGTCCAACAGCTGAACGTATCTTAATATGTGACTGTAAATTTAAAGGTGTGTTTTACTCAATCGTGCCAGTCTCCAAATCCTTACCTTTGCAATGCAATTGGTATTAAAAAATGACACAGACAACTAAATCACTTAAATATCTAATTTTCTGCAAATAACCAGGGGTACGGTCCTGGATTTTAAACCCGGTGCTTGTGTCTGTATTTTTTCGAACTTAATTAGATATCCAAGATCGAAAAGTCAATAGCAAATCGATTTCCAGGGTATGGCTGATATTCAGCCAAACACTTGAGCAGCTGTCAATGTTGGCAGACGCTTAATTGCCGAGTTGTCCGGTTCAGGCCACTCTAAATTATGCAGTAATAACAATAAATAGAGCCTCTGTGCTTTCTTTGTTCTCTCTTCGGTCCGAAAATAAATATAAGTCATCCTGATAGAAAACACATCGGTTGCCAAAATCATTTCATGACTCATTTCTGATGTCTGGTGTTTGAACGGTTATCGTTTATACGGTGACTCATTTTTTAAATGAGAACTACTTATATCTGCGCTAGTATTCATTTGCGAGATATTTGTTTTCCTTTTACCACGCTGACTCTTAATAATAGCTTAGAGATGAGCACAGTGTTTGAAATGACGTTGCGAGTTTATTTTTCTTGTTCGATAAAAGAATGGCTGAGAGTTTTTTTCTTTTTTGTTTTGTGTTACTGTCAGACGCATGCACATTCCGATAAGATTCAAAATTCACTGTTTCCAAACAAATGCGATTACCGCTGACTATTGGAAACTGTTTCTAAATGCTTGTTTTGGGTCTGTCAGCGGACAGTCCTAGAACAGATCGGAACATTACCCAACTGTATTGTCAGTATGGCTTGGTTTAAATGTTCTTATGAATGGAAGGGCCAGCGAATTTGAATCGTCCTAGAAGCGTCGTCTGTCTGGGCCAAAACACACTAATGTATTATACTAGGAACAATAGTATTCATATTAATTAATTAATATGAACAAAGAAATTTTTATTAATGCATACCTAACATTTCATTGTTACAATCTAATTGCTCGACAATCTTATTTTTTGTTGTGATAAAAGTCGAATTCGTTTTAATACCAATAAGTGCTAAAATATATTAAAAAATATTTAAAATGGACAGTGGTATTGATGTTCAGGTCTCCGGAGCACTACTAGAGTTAGTAGCAGCTGCAAAAAATGTGGCTTTAAATTTATTACCAAACAAATCTAGGGAAAATTCAAAAAATGTCCAAAGCGGTATTACTGGCATATTTCGAATATAAATTGAATAAAATTCAACCTTCGACGTTATGGTCAGTATATTCCATTCCAAAATTAATGCCATATTTGAGAAACAAATCAGTGGAATACCGTCCGAAAAAGTCCAGAATTCTAACGAAAGAGGAAATTGGGAGATTTTTTACAAAACGCACCTGATAATAGATTTCTACTAGAAAAGGTAGTTCAAATTAATATAAATCGATCGATTTAACTAATTTTGGACAACTTTTCCTGTCACTTTAATAATTGGTGTCTGTGGTAGAGATGTTTTAAAATCTTATGAGCTTTGACCCTCATATGCGCAGAAACATAATTCCGACCGTTGTCGCCTAAATTATTATTCTACGTCCTAAAAACATTACACCTATTATTCACAGTCTCTCTCGAGCTCTAGAGTAAACAAGCCTTTGATCCGATTACAAATATCATAATAAAATGCCCTATTCTTTATTATTTTAATTTAAACAATAAAAAAATATATATATAACGAACGTTCGCCAGTTGACTTTATTGATGCCCGAGCGCCTTAGTTCATTTCTAGTTGTAATGAGGCACGTGGTCTAATTCTGAGTCAATGTTTTCACAACGTCCTTATTAGAAGAATTATGGGGATACGCCACGCCTTTCGCGCATTTCGCGGCTCATGAGATATTAAAAGATCTCTACTTTGAGAAGAGATGAGCTATAAAGATAACGATCGATGATATAGAAGACAAAGATTCAATTATTATTATAAGAATCCGCAATTCCAAAATTCATACCCCGAGATGTTTTGTGATTTCCAGTTCAGACCAAATGAAGATGTACCGTAAATACTGTGTTTAATGTCCGGCAGTTACTACAAGTCGAAGATTTTTTGTGAAGGGAAAAATGTGTTAACTAAGTGGTTGGCGTCAACAAAGTAAGGAATGTGCCAAAAGAAACAGCAACTGGGCACTGCTTTAGGCGTTCTTCCGCCACTCTGTTAGCCGACGCAGGGGCCGATATTACCACCATTAAACAACATGAGGAGTGGCGTTCTAGTACGGTAGCGGAGACATACAACGTGTCCCAAAAGTATGGAGACAGCACAATAACTTTCGAAAAATGCATTTTGAGGAAAAATGATTCAGACAAAATATTTAGGATTATTCCCTGCCGATTTACGCCAAATTTGGTATAGGGGAATTTTTGGGGTCGCTTACTACGAATCTGAAATCTGTTTTTGAGGAATTTTAGTCCAAAATGGCGGATCCAAGATGGCGGACGCGATTCCAAAAAATTAGCCGATTTACGCCAAATTTAGTATAGGGGGATTTTTGGGGTCGTTGACTACGAATCTGAAATTTGTTTTTAAGGAATTTTAGTCCAAGATGGCGGACGCGATTTCAAAAATCAACCGATTTTTGCCAAAATTGATATAGTGCGGTTTTTGAAGGTGAAGGTCACTGTCAAATCAAGGGTCACCGTCAGATAGCCAGGGAAAAATCCTACAACGTTAGTTATGGTCATTTTTTTGCAACCCTTTGTTTTCAAGACAGCGCGCCAAACCATGCGTGACCTTGATTTGACCTTTAATGACCATCAGAGGTCAAATTCGGAAAATGGTCAAGGACATATCTGAACGTAAAATTTTCCGCTCTTAATTTCCGGGGTCAAATGTAGGGCATCCCATTTGAAAAAATTAACTTTACCTTGAAATAACCTTGAAGGTCAAGGTCAAATCTAGGGTCACCATTGAATAGCCAGGGAAAAATCCTAAATCTTTTGTCTGAATCATTTTTCCTCAAAATGCATTTTTCGAAAGTTATTGTGCTGTTTCCATACTTTTGGGACACCCTGTGTATAGAAGATTCTATATAAAATAAAATTTCAATCTCAAGGTGACAAAAAAGATTCACTTTGTCAACTGAAAATTTAACGAAAATGTCGACTTTTGGTGACAGTTTTCGAAAAAGTAATTTTCCCTACATTTTTACTGATTTGTTAAATTAAAAATTTGAGAACAACAATGGCAATTTCGACTAGATTAGTTTATTTACAAACTCGTTTCTTTATTACCGACTATGAGAGCTTAAAATTTTTAATAACAATGTATCAAAATATCGATAGTTCTACAAATATTCATAAAAAATTGACCGTTTCTTATGATCCAAGATAAAAGGTAAAAGACAGTAAAACTATATTTATTTCACTCAGAGGCTTTTGAAAACACTCGTTTCGCAGTTTTTTTAACCAAGCTTTCACGCAATGAAGAATCACTTTTTAAACTCAAATAATTATTCTTTTTTATATAAATATTTTGTCTTATTTATTTCTAGAATTATTGAATGGATGATGGATTTATGTTGTTCGGCAAGTATCTGAGAACAGAACCCGTTGTAGGCGCTGCTTTTTGTTAACTACACATTAAAAACGTTATTGAGTGGGTCTGTTACATGTTCCTATAAATTCGAACTAAAACTGTGCCAACGAAAACTCGACTTACGCAAATAATATATCAAATTTTTAAAATTTATGGTGTTTGCGTTAAGTGTAGGTATTTGTCTAATTAATTAACGAAGTCTAGGTGTTTCATTACAGTTTACTGTCCCTAAATAAGTCAACTTTACTTTGCAATATCAAAATATTTACTTGAGAAATGTATAGTCTAATGTCTAAAAACATAAGTCTTAAAACAATTTCGGCTTTAAACACGACGTCTGTAGTATTATTAGACGTAAATTATAGAATTTATATATATTTTGTAGGGTTATAAAATATTAGTATTAATTCCGAAAAAAAAGTAACTTGATGATTACTTATGTCATACACGTGTGTCTATTAGATGAATTTAAAGCAAATAAAAGTCAAACATAGTAAAAAAGTTATTATTTTAAAAGCTGGCAATAAAAATTTGAAGTTAATACTTTGCATTTTTTTAATCAAGTATGTTATGTAATATACTGGTAGAGTAAGAATAAACTGTATTATAGATTACAAGCCCATCGGAAATTTTCAAGGGGTCATTTGACCCAGCATGAATCACTTATATATCAATACTACCACATATAACAATAACTTTAGAAACTATGCCGTCAATTCTTGTTGGTACAGGTGAGTACACAGGTAAACTAAACCTGTCTACCAAGGGGGGGTGGTTTTCGGCAAAACATTTTTGTACAGTATTTCGAAAGTATATAGGTTATACAAAAAAATGAACCTCGACCTAATGCCGTACAAAAATAGCAATATCGAAAGCCAAGAAAATATATGTGGTAGTATAGACTTATAAGTAATTCATGCTGGGTCAAATGACCCCTTGAAAATTTCCGATGGGCTTGTAGTCTATAAGGAATATAAGCATATTTTTACCTCATATGTTGATCTTACGTTTCCTGAATTTTGCACGCCTGCAGAACATACAGAAAATCGTGTACAATACTATAAATATAATCACACCCCGTAGAATGCTTTTAGGAAGCTATTAACACATGCATTAATCACAATTATTGAGTATCTTTACAAATTTGCTTGACGAAACGGGAAAGGTACATTTTCTGATGTTTACATGTTCTACATGAATCTTTCAATTCGAAAAATAAAGGAAGTTTAGTGTTACGCTTCATTATTTTCTTGTTATTTCTTGTCTATAAAACGCCGGTCTTAATGCAGTATCAAAATTTTAAATATAGTTTACTTTTATAAACTAAACAAGTATTCAGAAGTTTTATATAGTGAGATGTTTTATGTATATTACGAGCTATTTGTAAAAAGATCTATTTTTTGATAGCAGCAGCTATTTATAGTCAGCCGTGAATTTCAAAACAAAAGTAAATTATTTTCATTAAAAAAGTTAAAAATATTTGTTTACTGGATTCTTACTCCCAGTGTTTAAAAATATATTCGTTTGGAGTACCTACTTCTTCCTTTAATACATTTTTATTCGTAATAAAGAATCCTTTCTCAAAGTATACATATTTTTGTTGTAATTTTCAGAGGTTTAAGTGTCGAATACCTTTGATTTCGGAACATCTATTACCCCATACGTCAACACATCAGTTAAAATTTCAATACCATTGTCAATCCTTTCCACTTACTTTATTTCTAAAGCGAAATATTGATTTGCCACGAATTAACAATGACTATTTTACAGTTTATTTATGGCTAAGTTCAAACATTTTTATGCGCTTACACACATAATGTTAGCAGATGCGATAATCCCAAACAAACTTTGCCAAGTCGTCATTTACGCATGTGTCTAAAAATTTCAAAGCGATGCGCAAAATGTCACCCTTACTAGAATTTTCCCTCGGCATAGAACTTTGGTAACCCGATACATCCGCGGAGTCAAGGTAGGCTTTTTTTTCGAAATGATGAAAGTATTTTTAACGCCACCAACGTCTTTTCTGTCAGGCCCGACGTTCTTCTAATTTATTAAACTCTGTTTTCGCGCTTTTCACACGGTTACCAAACATTTTAAAAATAAATCTGCGGATTTACATCTACGTTTTCAAAAGAAAATTTGATCTGCCAAGCCGCTGCTACCGTTTAAAAAATGTTTGTCGGAGTTTGTAGAATGCGAAACGACAATAATGTTTGGCAAGTGGATATACTAGCGATATCTTTCGTCGTAAACTTTGATTCAGTAGGGAATTTAATGGAGTTATGAACTGTTTGGGTTTGTTTTATTAGGGTTCTCAAAATTTTTGGCAGAAAGCATGCAAAATAATATCATTTCTATTGTAATATAATCCAGCTTGGTTATTGTTTGCATTGCCGAAAATAGAATTAGTTCTTTTATGGGAATAAGTACGTAGAACAATTATTTGTATTGGTATTGGAAGTTTATAGAGAAATATTGGTACAAATACAAAGTACAACAAAAATAGACACAAACAGATACAAAAATTGACGTATTTTAGTGTACATTTAACAAAATATATTAAAATTAACCACAAGAATACAAAGTAAAGAAATTAAAGCATACAAAAATATTTTAAAATGCTAAAAATGTACATTTTTCTTGCTATTATCGCCCAGTATAATACCCTAGATTTAATATTACGTAGCTAGGTATTTAGAACACATAAGATAATATCGTTTTATTTCTATTACTTTATAAAAGTACTTGTAACAATTAATTAATTCCGTTATATTTTATTAAGCTTTTTGATAGATTGATTATTGAATCGTCGATTTTGAGGGTTTAGTATCGCATGTCACAGCTCGAGTTAAAGTTTGAGTATTGCGCAAAACACTCCGAAAATAATTTCCGAACTATTTGCAACACACCGAAATAAACATTTTTTGTCAACAATTAGTCATACTCGTCCGTCACGCACCTCTAAAAATAAGCCAAGGAAATAAATTAAAATATCGCGTTACACCTGGGGGATGCATTGTTAGGAAAAAAGCTGCAAGGATTACCTGAATTTTTCGTCGCCGCTTTTGACACGATCGCTGGGATAAACTGGCTAATGGAGCGCCGGTATGCCGCGTAGCCTATGGCGAGCGTCGTGGGCGTCGCGGCACCGTCGTCGGGTCGTAACGAACCGCCAAAAAGCTCGGTTAGAGGAGCGGAGATCTTGGAAAAGGCCGCGACGTTCTGTTCCCGTTTTGTCGCGATGCTCTTTTGGACGAAACGGGCTTTAGTAGAAACCCAAAAACGGTAATACCTCCAAAAATATGTAAAATGAAATTGTGGAGGGGGTAAAAGACATATTTTTATATTTTATACGCGCAACAGAAATAATAATTATAAATCCTAAACAAGATAATACCTACGTTAACATATTGTCGTATTTAAAGTTCAAATTTTCGCTTAACTTTCCAATCGGAAATTTGTTTCGAAAATTTGGGCAACCGCAATATAAAATCACATTACCACGTCGGACTATAAGTCCGTCACCTGTTCCACCTATTCCACCTATTCCAAAGATGGGCAAAATCCAGAGATGCTAATTGTCCAAACCTGAGGCAAACTTCGCTGTAGGGCCTTTACGGGCTCGTCAAAGACTGTGATTGAACGTCGACCCTGATAGGACCGGAATCTGGCCAGTACATATAGTACGACTCAAAATTTTTAATCGCATTATATCAATTGATTACTAATCACAGCAACTCATTTAATGTAAATACATATTTTTCTAAAAACCCCAGATTTTTACAAATCGGAAGTTTGTTAAAAAATATTTCGAGAACACTGCTCCCGGCCTAGATTTCTGTTCTAGAGTCCCAATCCATCCAGGTAAAAACGTATTTGCTGCAACTAGGCTCAGTTGCAAACCTCCAAAACGCGAATAAATTGGAGTGTGGACCTTTATCTCTAGGCAAAACATCCAAAGCATCCATTGAGATTAGAGTCTTTAAAATATCTTGCACATGGACGTGAGAAATCAAATTTAAATTTTTGTTTGGTATGAAATTTGGGGACAAATTTATTTATTTTTTTTTAATATAATAATGTATAGGATTATCTTTTTTGCTGTAATCAGAATTTAATAAAAAAAAAACGATGTGGTCAGTACTTCAGTTGCAGTTAAAATATGATTTAATGTCAGTTCACTACCTAAATTTTAGTTAAGTATTCCTGTTGTATCACTATTGAATATGAAGGTACAAAATTCATTAATATAATGACAATTTCAGAGTACCACACTGTTCAAACTTGAACCCTTTCGTTTTCCTTGTATTTATAAATATCTTTACGAGGGTTGCTTTCGGCGTGCAACACAATAAAACTCTCTCGACGGTAAAAATAGAAGTATTTTTATTGAAAACAAAGTTAGTGAAAAAAAAAGTGTTGTCGGGACGAGCGTTCGCTGGAGAGTCGTCGTGGCGTGGAGTCGCTCGCAGGTATAAGTATCTGGTCCTTGGCGCCAATCTGCCGTGGTCCTCTTCCGGGAACCATATCCCGCGTTGCACATTGTTTCTTGTCGCTTGCAACGGGTAGACCGGTCCGGGGGGCGTCAGACTGGCACTCTTGACGTAATACTTAAAATGGGTCACTTGCGAACATGTGTACCCACACTTACAACCGGATGTAGCTATGTCACATCTTAATTGTCATTGTTAGTCAATGCCTACTGGCAGAGAGTGACTTACTAATCGGTAGGTACTATGAAATCAAGACCAGTGTTATTTTAGGTGAAATGACCTTTTTAAATGATGATATTGTGGATAACAACTACACACTACTCTGCGGCTACATACCCCGTCTAGTAATGGATTAAACCCGCAAATTCTAAGAAGACGAAATTACCATAGCTTGTAATAAAATGAGATTTTAAAATTTTTTGACGGAAATTTCGCACGGAAATCTCTAATTAGTAACTATCCTTGCCCTCGTGACGATAATGTTTCCCTTCCAAAAGTCTTGGTAATTACAATTATCTTTTTGCAATGGAGTTTTGAAAAACAATCCAGTGAATTAATTTTCAGTCAAAGTTATTCGTAGAACACCACCTTTTCCACTCCTCTAAATGGGTCGCTGATATAGTCCAGGTGGTGGCCAATGCTCTAAACTCGTTTATTGGAAAACTTGTGAAAAAACAAGCTCTGCAAATTCAGTGTGGATTTCATTTGATTATTTTACACCAATCCTGAAGCTAATTTTAGACAGGAATTTTCGGAATCCGTTCTGGTTATACAACTCAATTCATTACCTACACTCTGCACCTTTCCCAAGCGCAACATGAACTCAGAATGAACATTTTTAGAGGTGTACTTAATTTTGGTAATGTCTGAAACCATTACTACGGTGTTCAGGTACCATTAAAATAGCGCTACAGAATTCCACAATAATCTGGTTTTTCATGTTAATGCAAGTGGGCTGGCGGAATCAAATGGGACTGTTTTTATGGATAAGTCCTTGAAAGGCCATCATTTATGTTTTTTTTTGTAGAAATAATAATACCGTCAGATTATTTTATTTCATCCAAAATTGTTAGGTATCAAATTTGAAAAAACGGTATCTATAGACTATAAAAAATTAATACAAAATATAATTTTTCGAAAATTATCAAAAGTCGACATTTTTGTTAAATTTTCAGTTGACAATGTGTCTTTTTTGTCAACTAGTTGCAAAATACTTTTATGTTCTAGAGAATGTCAATCTTTTTCGTTCTGGAACATAAAACAAATGTCAAAATAATTTGTCATTATTTTGGAGACATTTATGATTTTATTAATTAAACAATATACATTTTAAGCAATCTAACATTTGAATACAAAACAGTAACTATTATAAACAGGACGATTGCAACATATTTTGACTACATGTAAATTGAAAGTGCCGATATTGCAGTGAGTCAAATTCATGCCAGATTCAGTGCCGTCAGTTATCATAGCTTTTAGTTCTGGATATTCAATGACCTGAAAAATTGCCCAAAATTAGTCAAATCGATCGATTTATTTTAATTTAAATTATCATTTTTAGCAGAAATCTATTATCTAGTGCTTCTTGTAAAAGTCTCCCAATTTCCTCTTTCGTTAGAATTCTGGACTTTTTCGGACGGTATCCAACTGATTTACTTTTCAAATATGGTATTAGTTTTGGATATTTCTGATACTTAAATTGTTTTTGGCATTTAATGTACTTTTTAACATGGAATATACTGACCATAATGTCGAAGGTTTAATTTTACTAATTTTATGTTCGAAATATGCCAGTTATACTTTAGACACTGAATTTTCTTCGAATTATACAGGGTGTCCGGTAAGTACCTCCTAATCTTTCGGGAGTGTATAGGGGAGGTCAAAATAAAACTAGTCATTCCTATAATTTTTTCCTAATGTGCCCCCTAACGGAGTTATGGGGGGTCAAAGGGGTACCTAGAAATTAACGTTTAGGGTTATAACTTTGAAACCACCCTGTATATTTTAATAAAATTTTCGTACGTTGTATTACACATGGAGCTCTACGATTTGATGCTAAAATCAACTTTTTGCTATTATCAGGTGTCCAGAAACGGACTGGCCCTATCACAATTTTTCTCAAAATTTTGACAGAAGTAATTTTATCAAACTGAAAATATTATTATTAGATACTCTGAAGGTTTTTCTTTAAAAATGGTACTCTTTATTTATTTCGAAAAAATGAACGGTTTGCGAGATAAATCGGTTTTGAAAAAAATTGGTAACAAATACAACAACAATTAAAATTTATTTTTTTTACATATTATTTCATGCATTTAATTTCTTTAACTTTATCAAGTCCAGAAATCTTTGAACGGGTTGGCTATACTTTATGAGCAAGTAGTGACCAATTAAAAATAACATTTGAAAAATAACTTACTTACAAGACATGCAACAAAGAACATTCAACAATGAACAAAGGTACCTAAATGTTACTTCGGTAGATGTTCAAAATGAGCACCCCGTACTTCAATGCACTTTCTAATCCTACGAATGTTTTCCCGGTGCACTTGAAATAATATTCCGTGATTATTGCGGAGATGGTCACAGTTCTGTGTTAGCCTCAGCAGAAGTTCCTCTCTACTATTTACGGGTGTTGAATAAACGTTATTTTTTAAATGACCCCACAGAAAAAAGTCTAATGGGTTTAGGTCGGGCGACCTAGGTGGCCATAATACAGGTCCGCCTCGACCTATCCATCGATCACCAAAAACATTCGTCAGATGTTGACGTACTAAACGATCAAAGTGGGGTGGTGCACCGTCATGCATGTACCACATTTCAGTTCTTATTTGAAGGGGCACTTCTTCTAACAAAATATTTAGATTTTCCTCTAAAAATTGCAAATAAAGAGCACCATTAAGTCTTTGCTCCAGAATAAATGGACCAATCAAATGATTCCCGATAATGCCAGCCCACACATTCACCATAAACCTTTGTTGGTAGCGAGTTTGAACTAAAGCGTGAGGGTTTTCTTCATCCCAGACATGTAGATTATGCGAATTAATTATGCCGTCTCTTGTAAAACCTGCTTCATCGGTGAACAAAATAGATGTACCAAAATTATGATTCCGAATATGATGCTGTAAAAACCAATTGGCGTATTGAAGTCTTTTTGGATAATCATCTGGAGACATAGCATGTACTTTTTGGATGTGGTACGGGTAAAGCAATTGTTCTTTCAGAGTTTCATGTACAGCCCATTTTGTAACATTGTTTTGCGCCGCAAGCTTCCTTATGCTATTTGAAGGATTATTAGCAACGTCTTCCAATATTTGTTCCTCTACATGAGGGTCTCGTACTCTCCTCGGGGCTCCTGCTCCACCACGGCGTGGCAAAAAGCTTCCTAAATAAAGGATTCGGAAGAAATTAGTTTCACTAACGTTTTTCACTATTTTTTTTTACCTGTTTCTCTTAAACTACGATCAACTCTTTCAAAAGTTTTTGGACTCGGCAAATGTCGACCCGGAAACCTTTCCTCATAAAGTCTTCTTGCCTCCACGGAGTTGCATAATGCTTCCCCATAAATTAGGTGCATATCAGCATATTCTGCACAGGAATATTCTTCCATTTTTAAATGTTATTTCTAACGGCTTAAAACGAATACCACAATAAAATTGAATTTTTATTCTGTCACGCGCCTTTGACAAGTACTTTAAAATCAACAGGGTCTAACAACGAAAACAATAGAAAAGAACTCCATGGAGACAAGAGCAATAATAATTTGTAGATGTATTTTGGTCATAGATGTTGATTTTACAAGAAACGGCATTATTCATTCCCTTAATTCACCACCAGTAAATGTTTATGGTGAATCTGTAGGCTGGCACTAGCGGGAATGATTTTATTGTAAAAAAATAAATTTTAATTGTTGTTGTATTTGTTACCAATTTTTTTCAAAACCGATTTATCTCGCAAACCGTTCATTTTTTCGAAATAAATAAAGAGTACCATTTTTAAAGAAAAACCTTCAGAGTATCTAATAATAATATTTTCAGTTTGATAAAATTACTTCTGTCAAAATTTTGAGAAAAATTGTGATAGGGCCAGTCCGTTTCTGGACACCTGATAATAGCAAAAAGTTGATTTTAGCATCAAATCGTAGAGCTCCATGTGTAATACAACGTACGAAAATTTTATTAAAATATACAGGGTGGTTTCAAAGTTATAACCCTAAACGTTAATTTCTAGGTACCCCTTTGACCCCCCATAACTCCGTTAGGGGGCACATTAGGAAAAAAATTATAGGAAGGACTAGTTTTATTTTGACCTCCCCTATACACTCCCGAGAGATTAGGAGGTACTTACCGGACACCCTGTAGATACAAAAATAACTATTTGCTGCACGTCGTAGAACAGTTCTACAATATTCTGTTTTTAATTTCATAGCAGGCCAAGACTTTATATGACAATAATAAGTTAGTTTTATAGATAAATCAAACCGGCGGGCCCACAAATTTTGACATTATTTGTAGGCCGTCAAAATCCAGGGGGCATTACAATAGACGCCCTTTTATCAATATTATTTGTTGCACTTATTTTATTACCCTATTATAAGAGTTTGAGCAACAAATTGCTTCGTTCTGAAGCAAGTAGCTTGGAAATACCTAACTTTGCGGTATCTTAATAAATTCCTACATTGTGTGACAATTTATATAATTATTCTAAAATTATGCGTATTCTCAACGCCAGATTTATTTGCGAAAATATTAATAGTGCACTGATGCGTCCAAAACCAACAGCAGACTCCTTGGAGCTAATAATAATAATAGCAAAGCTAGGTAAAAATAGTTCCAAAAACTATTTAGAATGAATACCTGCTTTGAAACTGTCACAAAAGCCGATATTGTATTTAAAATTGCATAAAATTCTGGTCAGTGTCCAAATGAAATAATTATTTTTATATACAATTATTTTTCGTATAGATTTATTGTTTATTTCGATCAAATTTATAAGAACAAATGTACGTCCTTTCAAAATAAATTGTTCAACACAACGTAAATATTTTCTTGTCGTGGGCGATATCAGCTATTTTCAGAACCACCTCTGGCATACTAAATTAAATTTATTGTACTCATATTTCAAACTTAACTAAATAAATCAATATCCACTACATATTCTTAATCTATTGTATGAATTTATTAAGAAAAAATCGGTAAGAGCTTACGGTAATGTCAATTATGTGTATTTGAATTTACCGCCACGTATCGGCTCGATAATAATGAAACCTGCGCGCGCTGCCACTCTGAAAGGCGAGTGTCGCCATTTTGTGAAGTGGTGAACGATAAAGTAGTGAGCGTCTCATCTGCAGTGAAATAGTTACCTAGATTATCAATAAAAGCTGTTTATCATTGGGAATCATGAAAACTTACAGCCGGAAAAAAACTGGAGAACCTCAGGATGAAGTTATACTGGATCTGAACGAATTATGCCGGCTTTGTATGGGAAAAGAGGAAGAACTCATTTCGATATTTAATAACGACGAACCCATTCCGCTTACGCTTAGGATCATGGCTTGTGTTGCTCTTGAGGTAATTGATGGTTGGTTGGAAAAATCGAAAATAAGTAGAATACGGTTGATTTGCAAACTGCAACTGGAATAAGTAGAAATCTTTACTCTAATGTCATCTTTCATGCCTTCATATAAGTCAAGTACCTATCTATTAGCCTCAAAGAAACTAGTCAAATTAGAATTAATTTGCAAGAAACTTGATAAGATACTTGGGGAATTAACTAAAGAATTAATTTTAATAACGTGATTGATACGTATTTCTACACTTAGGAACAGGAATTCAATTTTTCAGGTTTAGAAAACGTGTAAAAGAAAATGATTTTTAATAATACAGCTATTATTGATTTTAAATGTCAATATTTACTTTTTTGTGTTTCATATTAACTGATAAAAATACAATTTTGAACATGTTTTTTAAATGTATTGAGAGGTAGGTTCTTAATTAAAAATATGTAGGTGTAACTTCATTAAAAAGTACAAAAGTAAGTTAGAACTAGAAATGTTTTTAAGAAAGTATTGTATTGTTATGTTAGGTTTTTGAGGGTGATGGCTTGCCAGACAAGATCTGCCATCCCTGTAAGTTTCAATTGGAGAAATCCTATAATTTTCGAAAGAAATGTGAGAGCTCCGACATGAAATTAAGGCAACACTTGAGAGAACTGAGAGAAAAAATAGGAGAAGAGGAAAATCAGCAGTTTGAGGAGGAAGAAAGCATGGAAATGGAAATTATGGAAACTTCAGTGCACGCTATGTCACAAGATAATTCACAACCTGGACCAAGCACCGAAGAAGATCTAGTTGGTAATATAATTTTTTAAATTTTATTATTCAAAATTTACATGCTTTTTGTTCAGGTGTAACTAAAGTGTCGTATATCCAACCCGATACGGAACCTGATAATGACCCCGAAAGTATTACGTTGCCTCCAGAGACGGACGAGGCAATAAAAGAGGCCTGCACTTTAAAATCTTCGGACCAGTTGAAAACAGAAATAGAAGAGACCGAAGAAGCAGACAACGTTTTTATCATCGAAGATACAGAGCACCAGGTGATGGACGACAATAACATGAATGCCATAGCAGATGCCGTTAAAGCCACGCTCGCCTCTCAACCAGGTTTGAACTTGAGCGGACAGCTACAGTTAAAAGTCAACCAGAGTGACGGTAAATCCACCCAAGTCGAAGTGACGACGGAAGATGGGTCAGTGATCGTAATGGAACTGATGACGGAGGAAGAAAGCGACATATCATCTATTTTTTCGCCCAGCCCGGCTGCTGACGTCAACGAGGACGGGGAATTGAAGATTTTCCGTTGCCCCGATTGCCCTAAGTCCTTCGCTAGGAGGATCCAGCTGAGAAGACATGCGTCTGTTCACATGCAGCAAAGAGGTAAAGCTCTTAATAGTAAAAACACCAAATACCTTCTTAATTCGCTGTTCTCGTGTTCGTTCCAGGGTTCAGTTGCGGAATATGCGAGAAATGGTTCCCGACAAGATCCGCGCTCGTCCGTCACGAGCGTATCCACACGGGGGAACGTCCATTCCAGTGCGAAGTTTGCCAGAAGAGTTTCGCCCAAAAGGAAATCCTTTACAGGCATCTAATGACCCACACCGGCCAAAAACCGTACAGTTGCCCGCACTGTCCGAAGGGTTTCACACAAAAAGAACCCCTGAGGGTGCACATACGGACCCATTTGGGCAACAGCCCCTCCGATATCCAACTACATTACTGCTCGCTGTGCCCGAAAGTGTTCTGCCATGCCTCGGGTCTGAGCAGGCATTTGGTTACGCACACGGGCAAGATGTTCAAATGCCGTGACTGTGATAAGTCGTTTACGGATAAGAGTTCGTTGAGGAGGCACCACCTCCAGACGAACCACCAACCTTAAATTTGGGCAAGTTTGGTTCGATGTGTCAAACGTTTTAGTATTTGCAACAGGTGGAATCGTGAAATTAATTCTCTTGTACAAAGCACAATAAATTTTTGTCTCTAAATGTCTTGTTTTACTAACGCAACTTTTTTTTATATCAACGACAACCAGACCCTTGTAATTTTTGTATGGTAAGTAAATATTTCTTTAAATGGTTAAACATTTTACATTTTGTTTATAATATTACCAAGCACTCAAAAATAATCAGATACAAAACTGACCGTTTTCCCTATAACTGATTATTATTATTATTATATTTCTTTGTAAACCAGCCAATCAAATCGTACCTGTGTAAACCCAACCTAACGTTTTATCATTCAATTGGCAATCGTGTAAACCTAGCCTAACAATTGCATTAAAGTTTTCTACATGCGTGGATGGTAGCGTTCAAAGTAAAACCAATGTTTCAGACACCAGTCGCTGGATGGCGCCACAGCGAAAAATCCAAATATTTACCTACCTAGTGGCCGGCCTAGGAACTACGGAAAAATAATTTGCTGAATCTTCTTGACAATTTGTCACGTTAAGTTGTCGTCTCGTGCGTGTAAAGGGTGTGTGCCCGTTAAAAAAACGCGTGTGTTGCTTAATGTGGTGGATTATAGTGCATTAACCCTTATATAAATTAGTTCTCCAGTAAGTACCTTCTGAGTCATACGTGTCAGTAAATTGTTGCCGATGCTTAGCGCCATAGTTATAAACAAGTACCGGCGACAACCTCCATAGTCTACCTGTGCATTGTTGCACACATGTAAATAGTAATTTACAATTTTCCAAAAGATAATGCCGATGTGTGTTGTACGGATCCACAGAAAATTGCCCGTCTATAATAATACTCGTAAAACAGGTTTTACGGACACAGCAAATAGATAATTAATTTAATTATGACGTTTATATCGTTGGGTTGAACTTTTTTATACTGCTTTACAATGAACTCCAAATCTGATGATGACACAAATCATAGTGCACCATGTGAAAAAAGGAATAACCGTCCACAATGAAACGGTATCGTTTTCAAGGCCTTTGTTTTATTATGCCCGCAAAAAATATTGTTCTGTGAATATTTTTCATAACACGATAACTGTGGGTTTGCCAGTGTTAATCATTAATATTTCGTGGGCAAACTTATCGGTATTTAATTAGTACAAAATGCGGTATGTTAACAATCCAAACCTGTTCTTTGCTTGCCATAAACTAACAAAAAATGCCAACAATTCTCAAACCTTGATGTTAGTTGGGATCAATATGAACTTAACGTTTATTTTTCAAGTTTTCCTTTATAACCGTATGATTTTGTTTTACAGCTTGGACCAAAGGAAATCAGCCACAATGCCGAAACAGGTGAGTAACTTGAAAGATTTTTTTCTTTTTATTTTCGTGTCACAAAAGAACTCGACACAAGCACAAACCGATATATGTCTAGTCTAGTCTATAATCATCACCAAATTCCAGCCTACAGCAGAATAGAGGCTCGTTCAAACACCTGTTGCTGGTATCTAGGTGAAAGTTTACAGGGGAGATTTAAAAAGTAAATTGCTTGACCATTTCCAAACTTCAATTAGCTGGTTTGATTAAAGGCAATAGCACTTAAGTTCTTAAATTCAGCTGATAATTGTCAGACAGAAAGCTGGATTGACTAATGATTGATTGCTTAATATAATTTATAATAGTGACATAAGAAATTTATCTTGTAGAAACAGATGTCTTATATGTGTATTGAAATATTAAACTAGAGAATTGGTCCAGATTCTTCTCTTTTATATCAATCTGAGGAAAAAGGGAAAAGCTATTTTCTTTCACAATGTAGTTCTGTTTTGCTCCTATTAAACTTTCTGCTCATTGTTTTCTTTCACCATTTGCTTCCATTTTGTGCTCTTAGGTATTTGAGTTTTTTTCATTGTTGAACAATATAGGACTTAATGATCTACATTTAATAGCTGAAAGATAACCTATATAATTGCTTTGTCTAAAATTACTTTATTTACTTATGTCACATGCACTTTAATTTATATATGTATTTTACTACATTACATCATTTAAGACAGATTATGTAACTTTGTAATAGGATTTTTAATTAAACAATTAGTTATCATGAGAAAAAAAATAAGATAAGATTAATTGGGTAGGTACTAGATATTTTTAATTTTTGGTACTTGGCATGTACCTAAAAAGTGAAGCAGCGTTTTTCTTGCCCAAATTTAAGAATTTTCCCCTTTATTTATTGGAAGAATCATATTTGAGACAAAGTATTAAAGTTAAAAAAATTATTACTTCTATGTAATGTTTTACATTCACCGATAAGTATAGGTCTGGTGGTCTGCTGACGGATGATCCTAGCTGTGCTAGATACTACGGCTATAATTCAGCACTATGTAATTTATTTTTTTTTTACATTTTCCGCAAACACTTAGCTGAAAAAGTCGATAGCGTTAATATTAATCGTAATAAATAATTTCCGAGATAATTTGTAATTCGTAAATTATTCGAAACGGTCCAAACCGTCCGCAGAGCATTTGTGACGTCATACCGTTCGACTGACTTGACCCTACGGTTGAATGCGCTATTAGCTATTGTTTCAAGTTATTTGTTTATGGAATACATTCAGCAAAATAATTAAAGCAGCAGAAACATTTCCAAATTTTTTTTAGTGATTTTTAAAAGTTTGTAACTTCGCGAAAAATGGTCGTATCGAAAAAAACGAAGCATCTTGAAGCTAAAAATTTTAGTTTTGAAATCTTGAGATGAAAAATTTGTTTAAGATCACGGCGCAATCAAAAGAAATAATGCAAGGCACAAATTTTACATTTTTTTTTTCAAAATTGCACATATTTACATATGTAAAAAAAATATATGTACACATACATATTTTCTGTTCAATTATTTCTCATTGAGATATTTGCCATTTTTATGCTGTTTAGTTCAAGTTTTTTCCCCTGTTTATTAATATTTTTTCATCTGTGAAATAAAAAAAGTTTAATTAAAGAAAAAAAAGATCAGTTAATAATTATTTTTATTAAATTATTTTTGCTCAGTGATATACTTATTTTTTGGACATACCATCTAAAAATATGTTTTTTTTCTCCTGAACAATTTATGACGTTTTTTTTAATTAGATTAGTTTAAATTTGCTTTTGTCTGATTTTATCGCTAGATATATTGCCCCCTATTTTACGTACGGACGTATCTAACAAAAATGACAAAATGAGACCCATCCAAGTATGCGGGCTAGGCACAAACGAATGGTATGACGTCATAACATGGCTACCGTGCGGCCCTCCACATTAATTATTTTGAGGGAGAAATTGTTGAAGGAAAATTCTGATATTTTGCACATTAATTAACTACGATGTATACTTTCTGAATATGAATTTTAAAAAAAAGCTAAATGAGCCCATTCAATGCTAGTGGAGGCATTAGCCCGCAGAATAATTATTGTTTTCCGTGATATAATAGTTAAATCAGAGGTTAAATCAGAGGTTAAATCACAATCACTTATAACTTATGCCAGGCTTAAGTAACTGCAGCAACAAACACGTGGATATGTGTCACTTGTTCTTTAAATATACAGGGTGTCTCAATTAGTGTCCAATAATTTGCTTGATTCTATTGCCAAAAATAAGACGATGACCCCTCCCCCCCAATTGAGACGCCGCTGACTAAAATTTTTGAAAAATTTTATGATGACCTTTTTCGACTTTTAATGAGCGTTCACGATGTCAAAATTCATAATTTTCCTTCAACCCATTTCAGAAATATTTAAAAAAATGAATTCTTTGAGGCTCCATTTAGGGGGGCGTAGCTCCCTTAGGAAGCATTTCTCGACCAATGTTTATATGAAAAAATTTTCTTATTTTTGGCAATAGAATCAAGTGGTAAATCAATGGACACTAATTATGAGACACCCTGTATAGTTAAGTAAAAATTGTAGAACATAATCAAAGTTGAAACTAGTTGTCAAAATAAACCAAGCAGTTTTATTGTTGCCAATTTATTGAAGCTAGAAAAAAATTTCCACAATATTTGTAACGCATGCTTTAATCTTAATCAATTTATTGGGTTTTAAAAATTTGTAAACGTATAATATTTTAAAATATCTTAATGTGTATCTATGCCGCTGATATGGTTGAGACAATTTTCAATAACTTCATTTGTTCTAAATATTTTTAGAGATATTACATTGTTTGAAAACTTTAACACCAGATATTTGAAAAAAGGACATCCCAAAGACAATTGTTTATAATATGAGAAAATATTCTTTTTATTATACATTTTCACAAAAAAAGTTGTGCAGATATTAACAGAAATGGTTTAGTTTTGTGTGAAATCATTATTTAACTGGAAAATATAAAAAGTATAAAACTAAAACGAATTTGGCGAACTATTGAAAGATGCCAAACGCCAACGCCATCTCTTAAGTTTTCTATAATAAAAACGTCCATAGTCTAGTAAGTACGTTAGAAGTTGATAAAAATGACGTACAGTCTGAATTATTTTTTTAAATCAAATAAAGATTTATATTAGGCATATTCAGCGAACTTTCATTATAAAAAATATTCTGTGACAAAACGCTACACATTTTTTATGCAAATACCCCATTTTAAATGATATACATACATATTCATATATATTTATATTTTTCGAAAATTAATATATTTTTATTTCCGAAACCACTGCTAATTCAGTACTATTTTTATTGTCTATATTGCAGTTTATTTTAAAAAAATTGGCACCACGAAGTTCGCCAGAACTCAACGCCCGCTCGTACTGTATTTGCACATAATTAAAAGACGACTTTTTTTATCTTACATTCTATAAATACATATACGCCTGTAACACGGGTTCAAGTTTTATGCAAAATGCGAAACAGTCTCTTTTCTGTCAAAGGTACATCGTGTGGACTCGAGATAAAAAAAATTATATATAGATATAGGTGTATCCGTTACCCGAGTCTGCTTTATTGTTACATGTCGTTAACATTCTGCCATTGTTGTATTATGTTTACCGCTTTCGCAATGTTTCTTGCTGCTTTACAGGCTTGTTACGCCTCCTAACCCTGGAAGCGGTAACGCAAGCAGTAATTTGACGCGATGCACACTCATTTTAATATATAAATTTTATTAATACGCCAGGTTTGGTTCTAGGAAATCTTTAGATAAGAAGTTAGTTTAATTAAAAAAAAAAAACTAATAATCACGCGCCGGTCATTCACGATTTGGGGAATTTTTAATTTTTCGAAAGTGTGGTAAAAAACCCGTTTCATGTGTAAAAAAATAATTGACTTGCATTTCGAAGATAAAGGGTATCCTAAAAGCAACGCAGTATTTGAATTGTGCGCCATTTTCATTCCGAAGAGTTGGCAGCATTGTGCAAGGTCACATGTTGTCGTAAACATGTTGCGGTTAGACAAAATTAAGCGAATGAAGAATGTGAATATTCATTACAAGTACTGAGAGTGTGTAACTGAGACTGTGCACAAATTACGTGAAATTTTCGGTAGAAGGAGTGGATAAGCATAAACATGCACTGGTTCCATAGCAATCTTGATTTTACCCGTTGTGTAAATTAACCAAAATATTGGCAAATCCGAAGTAGAAACTGCCATAGAAAATATATAATATATTGCTGTAACTAGAAAAAGAAGATGATTTTAGTAGGCAAGGGTATTCTATTAAAAAAAAGTTTGGTTTTGGTGAATTATCTTTTATGTTTTTTACATACAGGGACGTAGTTTCTGTAAGGGCCTCGGATGGATGTTCACTCTTATTTTGTTTTCTTGCAAGAAACTTGAAATCAGTACCATTATGATTTCGCACACCCATTTATAGGAACTTCTTTTTAAAGTTCTGCCAAGCTTTTCGGTTACACTCTGTATACAGGTCGTCAAGGAAATAGCGTTCGGCATTGCACATTCATTAATGAATATAAATAGATATGGGACTTTAATTACCCACAATTACAGTACCGATAATTGCATAAAAAAAACGTACATTATCGGTAATTTCGGGTAATTATCGAATACGTGGTCCCAGCGGAATAGCGGTCGTCGTAGCCGCGGACGCATACTTTTAATTGGGTAGGTAGGTCTTCAAGAACAAGCCAAAACAGTTACAGAAATGTCACCAGTGTTACATACAGACGTTCATGAAAGTAGGCCTGGGATGAATTTTAAGTAGAGGTGAAAAATCGGACAATTGCAAAATTGCATAATTCAAGAATAATGGCTATTGCCAAATTTGGCATCTGAGGTCGTTGCGTTTAAATAATTTATAAGATACAGTAGTGATTCGGTGGTTTGTCAAAAAAAATTTATTTGAGGTTTTCTCTTGGAATTTTGGAGATTGCAACTGATTTCCTTAGAATTGTACAAGAATTGTACACATTAATTACTGTTAATTTAAGGACAAAGTTGTAGATCCTTTGACACATGAACATCTATTGAAAATTACGTTATTAGCAAAAAAACTGTCCTGTCCTGCCTCAAAATGTGAATCATCCTTAACGCGTGCTACCCTTGCCCTACCTAAAAGCAATTTCGGTATTTTATTGTCGCCTTGTGCCGGCGTTGCCCTCTATGCGGAGGAGAGGACACTGAATTTTTATTAGACTTCGTGATATGGTGCGATAAATTATAATAAAACTCGAATAAATAGTACATCACCCCTATTTTCGTATCCAGAACGGTTTATTTTTATTATTCTCTTTAGAAATGGGATATGAATTCTTTTGTCAAGAGAGATAATAAAAACAGACCGCAGAAAAATTAAATATATCCATAACGGCGGCATTTCCGTTGGAATTTCAATTTTGGAAGCGTGCTTATTCGCTTTAGCCCTCATTAGAGTGAATGATAACACTCGGAAAGATGAAATACATATATAATTTTTTTTATGTAGGGTGGTATAGTCTTTCCGAAGTCAGTTGGCCTGGCAATAAAAATTAATGAGTTTTATAGGCGTCCCTAAAAAAGTTTTCTGATAAAGATAAAATAAAAATAATAATTTGTATATAATGTGCAGAACATTGTTCATTTGACCAACAACATATTTTAATTATTTATGTCCTCAATTTTATTATTTTGATGGTAGATTTCGTTTTGTTCCGTTTCAAAAGATCTCCAAAATGCCATGTTGTGATATTATTTCTCTCTTTCCCAATTGTAATATCAATGATTAATAGAAGGTGCCTTAATTAAAATTACCTGAATCACACCAAATTCCGCATTGCTGCACTGCACTGCTGGGCAATTTGTCGACCACTTGTCAACGGCTGATTTATTGCCCAGTGGCCCAATGCAACTGTATCTGCATTTTATTTGCCCGCGCTCGCGTTCTTCAACTGGGCGTATACATTTCTATGTATGGGTATGGCTAAATAAATATGGGAACAAATTTTTCTAATATTTTAATGCCGAGGTGCTGCGTCAGCGACCGAACCTGGTACATGCTGTCATCCCTTTGGTTCTTCAGTTGGTATCGGAAAGACTATAATCGTGGATTTGTCTTGCGTTTATATAAAAAATGCATATTATAATCATAATTCTTCTTTTAAATATATTTTTGAAAAAGTGAATTAAATCGTCCAAGGAAATAGAAAGTATATTATTTTAGGAATTTCAATTATTTATAAGTTATTTCATACAGTGTGTCCGCAAAATATTGTACCATGTCAGATTTTACCCAGAATTGGAGGGTGGGAAAAAATATGCGAATCGAAAAAGGGAGTGTTTTTTTAAGTACCTTTTTTATTTATCATATTTAAATTTAAAAAAAAATTGTTACCCCATTTTTTATTGTTTTTATTATTAATTTTCGTGTAATAAAAATCACTCTTTTAGTTTATTTCCGTAAAAACCTTCTAAAATGTATTATAAAAATAAATATCTTAAGAAAAACAACTTGTTTATCATACTTAAATTATATTTTGGCTGAAAAACATGCATAAAGGCTTCATTTGGTTGGAAACGTCCAAGAAAGTTTTCCTCCCCAATTCCGAATTTTAGGAAATACAAAAAAAACCCAAATACGTCGAAATTCGAACTAAGGCAGGGCAACGCAAAAGAGAACCACCATAGCAAACTACTAGGTCAAATACCAGTACAAGAGGAACAGATTCTAAAGGTGGACAGAGGCAAAAATTCTAGATTTAAGGCGAATATCCATTAGAGGACATTTACGGAGCTATCATAGCAGGAGTTCGAACGTCAGCTTTGGTATCTTATAATAGCTAACCAGGGACGGATATCTGACCAGTACTGTAGTACGTTTCAAATCATTTCTACTTGCATTTTATAAAGCCATTTGCGGATCATAAAACCATTTATTAACACGTTTAATCAATAAATCAATTTCTTCACAATTCAAAACATTATCGAAATTTTGCAAATTTGCGATCACTGCTTAGATCCCTTATCTAGTTGCGCTATTCACTTTTGACACATTTAATCATTAAATCAATTTTCTCACAAATCGAAACGTCGAAAATTTCCAAACGTACTGCAAATATATAATACTGATGGAGGCATTAGAGTACTCATACTCGAAGTACCTAAAAACCAATTCTAGCAGAAAAAGGTTCAATTAACGCGTCTCCCAATGTCTTTTATGTTTCTTTAAATCCAGAAACATGTAAAGATTACTACACATTGAAATGTCGAAACCGAAAGAATATTTTCTTTTTGTTTAGGGACAAATTTTTTTGTTTTTACATAGGAAACATTTGAATTGTGAATATTATTTGTAGTTATGGACTAAGTTTAAGAACTGCAGAAATGTGATGCATTTTGCATAATTCAAACTACAATTTAAAATACAAAGACAAAACAATATAAAATACAATAACGACAGTGTGAATTATAAATCTCATCAGCAATATTCAAAGTTAGTTTGTTTTCCCTGCGAATCAATCAGCTGTTCGACAAAAACAACGTCGTATCTTGTTTGTTTATGTTCACGAATTGCACGTCAATTTTTTTAATAATCTCCAACGTACAGGATAGGAATGTTTGAGCGAATAAAAAAAATCCAAACAGGTATAACATTTCCCTGGCGTTTAGATATCTATCGCACCCATCTGTTTTGATTGACTATTTTGATGAACCCACCGATTAGGTAGGTGATACGCGTTCGTTAATCTGCAACGAAAATAATTCGCGAGATTATCTCGATATTACACAATTACCTTATCGCCCTTATAATATTTATAGATAGATTTACACCCGGATTTACATGAAATCGAGCGATGTACAGATAAAAACGTCGATGGACTGACGGATCGCTGATGGGAGTCGCTCGCTATTTGTTCGCAGGTGGAATTAGTCATTGTCTATTTTAGCCGATGTTGCTGCCGCTGACGCCAACCGCTGCTGGCGTTGCTGGCGCAACAGGTGGTCGTTCTCATTGGGGCCTGGCCTTCGGGGATATCTGTGTTACGGTTACATTAAAAAAATAGTCAGTGGGGTAGGCGCAATGGAAATTATTTTTTATTTAATTTAAATTCGTCTAACGGGAAGGAAATCCAATCGTAGGATACAAAAATACGTGCAAATAACAGTAAAATAACAATAAAAAAATACAAACAAATCTGCAACTTATGTTAAAAAAATACAGTTGTTACTGAATGAAATATACAGCAAGAAAACGACGTGTATAATAAAACAACAATGAAAAAGTAATAAAAAGTAACAAAATACAAACGACGATGTTAAAAAATATGTACAATACGATTTTGACGAATGAAAATGTGAAGAGGACGGAGTTGTCATACCCTGATCAAGTCCAAAGTTGAACTGAGGTGCTGATTGTCGAATTTTTTATAATCGGATACAGAATAGACACTATAGCGTAGATTTCCAAATCATCGGTATACGATCAAAAGTGGACAATAAAATGATTGCGATATCATTGATGAAAAAGATAAAAGAAGAGTTGGCCAAGTGTCGAACCCTGAGGCTCGCCTGGTGTTTCATTAAATACCTACATTAGATTTGTAACCACGGTATTGTACAAATTGAACGCGATGGGAAAGATATGACTTCGACATGTGTAAAAGAGATTACTGATGATAAAATATTCAAGCTTACACAGCAGTATATTGCCAGTTGTCACTCCTATTTTCATCAGTAAACTAATTCTGCCTAAATAATGAGCTTTTAGTGAGAAATGGATATCTCAGAAAATGTGTACACCAAAAGAGAAATTTTCTTTAAAATTTGTTTTATCGTACTATGTTGTCCAAAAAATAAGGTGAATTTGTTTAAAAAATAAAAAATCTTTGCCTATGTGAACCTGGCACCCGACATTTCAAAATTAAAATTTTTTTTTTAAATTCTTATAGATCTTCGTTTGTAGTTTGTAGTAACAATATTTTCGTTTAAAGTAGCTTAAGAAAAAAGTTATATGGTCTATAAAAAACCCATCCCCCCAATTTGGCCGCACTTAAATCTGATGGTTGATTTCTATAGAAAATCGTTTGTAGTTGATTGTAGTGAACGAATTTTTGTTTGTAGTAGCAAGGAAAAAAAATAGAGCTATTTTCAAAATTTGTAAAGAAGTGCGAAATATTTTAGGTGGTGGTTGCTGAAGTTATTTTGTGAAAAAAAGTTCGTATAAACATAGATCGAAGTATGCTTCGTTTCCGATATACAGTGTTTAAATTTTAATTTTTTATTTATTTTTGTTAATTATCTCAGTTTTAAAGATATTGACTCGAAATTTGGAAAACGGTTTGGAGGGATAAATGTGCCTTTTTTGGGGTGATCCGAATATTTCTACTTGCACCAGTGGCGTTCGTGCGAGAATACCACAACTTTTTTTAATAAATAAAATCCTACGCCATTAACTTTTCCCAGTTTTAATATTTTTTTTAGAAAACAACCATTAATTCTGAATGAAGTTGGTCTCTTCATTTTTTTTCGTAGGATGCACTGGTTTTTGAGGAAAAAAATAAAACATTTTACTGCAAGTTGTGTATTTTTAATTTCTATTGATACATTATCTAGTAGGTTGCTGTCAATATTTCTAAATAAAATACAACCATCAAATTTCGAGTCAATATCTTTTAAATTCTTTGACATAATTAATAAAAATAAATAAGAAATTAAAATTTAAACAATATCTCGGAAATGCAGCATATTTCGACCTACTTTTATATGAACTTTTTTTCACAAAATAACTTCGACAACCACCCCCTAAAATATTTCGCAGTTATTTACAAATAGCCTGTATATTGTCATGAGTAAATTTAGAAAGCGCTTCCAATTTTAAGTTTATTTGTGTATATTAACTTCTATACGTCAAATTGTGTTTTTAAAATTGTTTAATGTTATTTGTAGTTGCACATATTTCGTTTGTAATTCAGCGAAAACTAATCAAAAGTCGCTATATTTCAAACTCTGTCTCCAAAATCGTTTGTGGTAGTGTTTATTTCATTTATAGTTCATCGAAAACTGACGAAAAGTCACTAAACTCTCAAGTTCTAGCTTTAAAATCGTTTGTAGTTTTTTGTACTAGCGTTTATTTCGTTTGTAGTTCTTCGAAAACTGACGAAAAGTCACTAAACTCCAAGTTTTGGGTTTAAAATCGTTTGTAGTTGTGTGTAGTGGCGCTTTCGTTTGTAGTTATATGAAAACTGACGAAAATTCACTAAACTCCAAGCCCCGGCTTTAAAATCGTTTGTAGTTGTTTGTAATAGCGTTTATTTCGTTTGTAGTTCTTTGGAAACTGACGGAAAGTCACTAAACTCCAAGTTCTGGGTTTAAAATTGTTTGTTGTTGTTTGTAGTGGCGTTTATTTCGTTTGCAGTCACATGAAAACTGACCAAAAGTCACTAAACTCCAAGCTCTGACTTTAAAATCGTTTGTAGTAGCGTTTATTTTGTTTGTACTTCTTCGTAAACTGACGAAAATCACTAAACTCCAAGTTCTGGGTTTAATCGTTTGTAGTTGTTTGTAGTAGCGTTTATTTTATTAGTAATTACATGAAAACTGGCAAAAAGTCACTAAACTCCAAGCTCTGGGTTTAAAATCGTTTGTAGTTGTTTGTAGTAGCGGTTATTTCGTTTGTAGTTCTTCATAAACTGACGAAAATCACTAAACTCTAAGTTCTGGGTTTAAAATCGTTTGTAGTTGTGTGTAGTGGCGCTTTCGTATGTAGTTATATGAAAACTGACGAAAAGTCACTAAACTCCAAGCCCCGGCTTTAAAATCGTTTGTAGTTGTTTGTAATAGCGTTTCTTTCGTTTGTAGTTCTTTGGAAACTGACGAAAAGTCACTAAACTCCAAGTTCTGGGTTTAAAATTGTTTGTTGTTTGTAGTGGCGTTTATTTCGTTGTAGTCACATGAAAACTGACCAAAAGTCACTAAACTCCAAGCTCTGACTTTAAAATTGTTTGTAGTAGCGTTTATTTTGTTTGTAATTCTTCGTAAACTGACGAAAATCACTAAACTCCAAGTTCTGGGATTAATCGTTTGTAGTTGTTTGAAGTAGCGTATTTGTAGTTAAGTGCATGAAAACAGACGAAAAGGCACTAAACTCCAAGCTCTGGCTTTAAAATCATTTAGGTGTTTGTAGTAGCATTTATTTCGTTTGTAGTTCTTCGAAAACTGACGAAAAGTCACTAAACTCCAAGCTCTGGCTTTAAAATCATTTGTAGTAGCTTTTATTTCGTTTGTAGTTCTTTAAAAACTGATGAAAAATCACTAAACTCCAGGCTCTAGATTTAAAATCGTTTGTAGTTGTTGGTAGTAGCGTTTATTTCGTTTGTAGTTCTTCGAAAACTGACGAGAACTCGTGAATTTTAAATAAGTAACACCTTATTTTTTGGACACAGGGTATGTTTCCATTTCTTGATTTGTGATTTCACGTTAAATACGGAAACTGCAGGAATAGATTCATTACCAAAAAATAAGTAGAGTTTATTCTAAAAACTTTTTTCCTGGGGAGACGCGGTATTCGAGGGTGTTACAGTTTACAAAAAAAATATATACTTTCTGTTGTATCTTCATAATACTCTGGCGGAATTGACTGAAATTTACTACAACGTATTCACTTAGATTAGATGCTGCCCCATTTTTTCAAGAAAAAAATACACCACTAGCGGTTTTCTGTAGAAATAATGTTAAATTAAGGCATTGTTACGTTATCAATGACAAATGTTTCTTGGTGTTTTTTTTTAATAGTGGGTTGGAGTGGCTCCCTCTACATTATAACTCAGAAGCTCAATCGTTTTATTTTACGTCGACCCAACTAAATCTAATGTCGATACAATCAGTCAAATAATAATGGAGGTATAAAAAAAACTAAAAATTTAACTTTGAACGCCAATAACATTTTGTTGGTAACTTTTCTGTCTCAACAAAAGTACATTTGTTCCCCAGAACCCGCCACTGAAGTCCGGACACCCCGTATAAGTACACATTTTAGGTTCATCATGTTGTCGCCATTTTTATAAATAGATTTTATCACAGCAGATCTAAATTGTTTCCACCGTAATCCCTTTTGAAATATTAAATTTATTATAACGAAGACATGATGTCCAATTTTCAATGGAATCCATTAAATTTTTACAAAGATAACAACTTCGAGAGGCTTCACACACGAAGCGATTAAGATAAAACCTAGCCGTTATAAATCCACACCCGCGTCAGTATTCACTCGTAGTAGCCCCTTCGGCGGACGCCACTGTGCCGCGCGGCTTCCTGCGATCCGGTGGAAACATCTGCGAGACCGAGACACCGAAAAGCACTTGTTGCGCGCCGCGTCTATTCGAATCGAATTCGAAACGTCGACCTGGGATTGGTCGAGGTGTCTCGCCGGCGGTTTGGCGTTGTCTTCGAGGCCGTTTTTCCAACGGCCAGCACCACCCGTCTCTCCAAAGTGTACCCACTGTAACCGGGCCGGCATTCGCGACTCGATTTTGCCTGGTGATTTAGTACGAATTTTGCTAACGGGGTTTCAGAGCAAGTCAGAGGAGAGGTGTGTTTTCGATTGTATTCCGGAATTTTGGAAGGTTCGGATCGGCGTTTGTGCGAGTGTCTTTTGTTTTCGTGCTGAAGGGACGACCGCTGAGAAGATGGTGTCCAGCAAGCTAGTATGTTTTTTATGTTAATTTTTTTATATTGATACGTATTTATTGTGATAGGATTGTTATTTGAACCAAAGATTTATCAAAATTAGTGTATTTTTTGGATGTATTATGTCATACACCGTATTCGCTATTGTATTTTCTAAAGCAAGATTATGCGGCTATAAATACTTATCAAGCGACATGTTTGTAAGTAAGTATGTTGTACTTTGTGTTTGAAACTTTGTACAAAGGTTGTCATTTTCATTAAGATAATTACTTTATTAGTTACAAAATATTTGTTCGGAATATGATTTAACTATCAAACACTGATATCAAGACTGTATTTTTTTCACATTTTGTAAATTTTGCAGTAAGTTTTGGAATTGATAATTATGGTATTAAAATTTTTATTACGAAACAGAAAAATTGGAAAGTAAACGGGAAAATCAAGATAAATTAAACTTTTTTTTGAAATAATAATATATTTAATATATTTCGAGTTCGGTTATTTAGTTTGATTTTATATTGAAATTTGGTTACATTTTTTGTTTTCTTTTTTAATTTTGGTTCTTTCTGTTTAAATAATCATGAAAGAATAGTTTTATTTTTTGTTGTTGTTTCAAATAAAGTATGTATACTTATTTACCTTTTGTTAATTTACTGAGCGCTGAGCCAATTTGAGATTTGTCGGTATCCTGATCCTGAATATGTAATTTTTGTTTAAATATAAGTACATATTTTAAAAATATTTTATATATTTTTTCAAATGTTTCGGGTTTCTTCAATTTTTCTATTTTCGCTTCGAGAAAAAACAAAACCTCTACAAGCTATCTAATTGGAAGAGTAGATACCTATTTGATCGTACATTCTTTTGAAAATAGATAGTCCTTCAACATGAACATCTTGCCAAATATCCCCCTATTTGAGAAAAATAGTCATAAAGTTTCAACAAAAATTTTTTATATTTATCGAAATTACAGGAGTTTGCAAATAAACGGAAAATGTAACTTTTGTTAAAATCTGGGATATACACAAATATATGTCATAAAAGTCTGTTAGGCTGACACCCTATACAGTCTGATTCGCTACATTTTGTTTTTAGAGCTATAAAAAAATGTGAAATACAAAAGTTGCACGATTTTTTCTGGATTTACAGTAGAAAAATAATGAAGTCCGAACAAAATGACCGCGGATGTTAACTTTGTTAATTTAAATGGAACACCTTGTATATTTTTAAATATTTGGATAGAACGTTCTCTGTCGAGCATAGTCATATAGGGTTTGTTGGATCTATCTCTAACAATAAGAGATATACCATTAAAAAAATAAAAGAAGTTTTTTTATTAAGTAAATAAAATATATTGTAATTGTTAGACTTCTTTGAAACATTTCTATCTTTTTTCCAATTACGTAAAGATTTACAGATTTAGTTGTAATATATTTTGACATATCGGAAATTTAAATTGGTTACACAGAAGTAGAAAATTGGAATATTACAGGAATTAAAATAGAGTAAAGGTCTTCTCCAAACTCTACTTTAATTCCTAATAAATAACATTTCAATTTTCTACTTCTGTGGAATTTGAAAAAGGCAGAAGTTAGAGGTCTAACAATTACAAGATATTTTATTTGCTTAATAAAAAACCTTCTTTTCTTTTTTTAATAGTATCTCGCTTATTGTTAGAGATGGGCCCAACAAACCCTATAAGACTATGCTCGACAGAGGACGTTCTATCCAAATATGTGAAAATTAATTTAAATTAACAAAGACCGCGGCCATTTTGTTTCGATTTCATTTGTTTTTCTACCATCCATTTTCGAAAAATTCGTAAAAAATCGTGCAACTTTTGTATTTTACATTTTTTTATAACTTAAAACAAAACAGTTAAAGGGGTGGTCAAAATATAGTGAATCACCCTGTACAGTCAAGTTATTGCAAATATTCTTTTACAAACAATAAAAGCAAACGTTATAAAAAAATTTATTGAGATGATATCCTGAGTAAGCATTTAAAAAACATCTAAAATTTCCAGTTTTCAACATATATTTTTTATGTTATGGGTATTTTTGCATATAATTCCACATCTTAAAAGTAAACGACCGGTTGACATTCAAAATTTGACCCTGTTTTGCGGCTAGCAAGCAAAACGTTTCTGTTATGTAATTATTTTGCACTACATAAAATAATTAAATTTTGTGGTCATCTGTTGTAACGATTTTTGGTACAAGGACGCATTTTTAATCATGAGAAAGTGATTCTTCGTACGAGATCGGAATTTTTTCTTAACTTCGTATATACACCTTAACAAAAAATAAATAAATTGAAATTATGTCGCATACGTAGAAACCGCGATAAGACTTATTTTCACAAATTTCTTGCAGAATCGAATAATTTTGTCATCGAAAAACGACTCCTCATGAATTTTTAAATTATCCAATTTCTAAGTAATTATTAATTCACGTTACGTATGAAGCACTCCTTTTTTCCCCACTTAAACGTAAAAATTTACAAGTTTCTGGAAAGTGTGACTGGAATTTTAAACCAACATGCCACTTAGTCTGGAAAGTTTGTTGATTTACTACTTTTTGCGAACGTAATGATACTTAGCAACCGAATAACTGATATAGATATGACATTATTTAATATATCTTTATTTAAGTAGAAGATAAGATGATATTATTTTTATCAATATTCTTCAGTTCACATCCTGTACACGTTGTATTTTATAATTTGGGTGATAAATTTATCAAACAATGAAGTATAATGATGTTTTTTTTTAAACTGGTAAACAGATTTATGTAGATTTCGTAGTCTCCTTCATTTCCCGGAATATCGGATGAGATGAGTGTTCTTTTATAACGATTATCAAGACCTGGATATAATTGCGTCATTCATTTGTAATGCGAGATTGTGGGACGTAAATTTGAGACTTAATCATCGCGTTTATTTAGAATGTCGTTGAAAATTTGAATAATAGTCGGAAGTAAATAGTTTGTTTTTTATTCATACCGTTTTAGACAATAGAAACTGGAGTTTTGTAACGTCACAATTTTTTTAAATTCTTAGCCTTAAATAAAACGTTTTTTCAGTGTGGTAAACTATGTACTGTAAAACATACGCAAAATACTATTAAGTACTTCTAATACCACTTGTCGTAGGTAGTTAATATATAATTAAGAATTCATTGGCAACCTTGGTTCCTGGCAAAACTATTAGAAAATAAGGTTTTAAACATTTGTTGGAGTGTAAACGAACAAATAGTCATATTTAAGGTTTATCTGATTTGGAATTGACAAACAAATATTCATAAAAAAATTAATATAAGCTTATTAATATGAAGAAAATACTCATACAAAATTATGACTAGTTTGGATACCTAAGAGACGAGATATTAATAAAATAATAAGTCTTATGAGGATGCAGATTTTTTTGGTCTTTTCACTTAGAATGCGCAACAATTGACGAACAGTTTCCACAGTAACTTGTACAAATAGAAAACCGATATCTAAGGAACCGTATGATAGCTCGTAGAAATCGATTAAGTACTTGTAAGATACATAATTTATAATAATTCTCCTTCAAACTGCTGTCGTTGACTAACTTATCCTACATATGCGCGATAGCGGCAACGCGGTCTCGACGTAGCGTATTATTTGAAATTTGCAGGTGTCCACAGAATGATCGAACGCGAGCGAGCGAAAGCCGAGGCGAGCGAGCCAGTCAGGTGCAACGTTCACAAATCTAAAGGACTTTAGTCACTAGCGAATCTACAGAAACTCTCCTTAGACTTTAGATGTACCTCCGTACCCGATAAACCTCCTTAAGCCCATTGAACAGCGTTTATCTAGATATTTAATAATAGGTTTTTACTTTACTTAAATTGAAAAAAATATTCTTCAAAATGTCACGTTTTCCAATTTTAAATATTTACTGTACTCTTCTACCGAGGAGCTCCTTACGTAACATAGAATTATTCCTAGCAAAAACTCAAGGTTATAGCTATGTAATAATTTACGTGGAACATACTTAAACGCTGCTGTATCGAAGGTACTAATAAAATTGAAAACATTGCAATTAGCATGCGCCTAATAAATTAAGTACACCTTTGATAACGCTGTCGAAGGCAATTTATTTTGCAAAAAAAAAAAACGATAAACTGAATGAGCTATATCAAATCGCATTTCAGATTTTTAAATAAATTTATGGGTTCTCCGATAAGCAGTTCCTTTCAGAATCGATTTACAGGAGATTGCAGCTTCCGATCTGTCAGTTAATTTAATAACAGATGTGAAAGTGCGTTATTTCTTACAAAGATTTATTGGTTCGCTGGTCGAAGATAGCTATTGATGTTGTCCAGTCAGTAGGTTAAGTGCTTTTCACGGTTCTGATTTGCTGGAGACATTCTAATAATTTATTAGGAATCAATAGAGATATAAGAAGAGTCTTCTTTCTTGTAGTGAAATTATTAGCTTATTTGAATATGGAAAATAACATTTTGCATAAATAAATTCAGAGATCAGGATTGTATTTACTGAAAATCATTGCCATTTAAAAATTTGTGATAGTTTTTGCCATTGAAGGGGACTATGGTGTAAGTCAGCATTGATTAGATTATTTTACGCCTTTGTTATCGAAACAGAATTACGACTAAGAACAAGAAGATTATGAAAATATTAAAACTATCAAAGATCAATTTTCTTTACACCATGACAAATTTGGTAAAGGACATTATTAGTCCGGTCAAATTAGTCATAGAAATAGTGGTCGAATAACGAAAATTCCGACAGATAAATTTTGGTGAAGACCTTGGGTACAGCATTAGAAATAAAGTGTCAAAAGTCCCCATCGATCCCATGTGTGCTAAAACAGTTATTCGGGGTCAAATGTCAAAGTTTGAGTTTTTTTTTTATTTTTTTTTTTTCGAAAACAGTAAGTTATATCAAAAAAGTACCCCAGACAAAAATTATAGATCTCAACCTCAAATTTTGACCTTTGACCCCGAATAACATTTTTAACACACATGGGATCGATGTGGACTTTCGAACTTTATTTCTAATGGTGTACCCAAGGCCTCCACCAAAATTTGGCTCTGTCGGAATTTTCGTTATTTGAAATGTCTGTTTTGACCGGACTATATTTTTGTTTCATACTTCGGTGGAATTTTCTTCCGACTCCGGGAATGAACTAAAGAACTGTAAGACTGTCACACAGCCAACACATTATAAACAAGAAAAACTATAAAATTTAACGGTCGCTGTTTAAAGAAGCCGATTCTCAAGTACCGGAGTCGCTCACGAAGAGCACATCTGAAAAAAAGATCTGGAATAAGCTCATGAAATTTAATTGTGTCCGATATCGATGAGTCACTCGATATATATAAATTTAAACAGCGTTCAACGGCATCTCGTCCAGCAACATGTCGCGATAATTTTACCATAAAAAAGTTGGTTGCTTGGTGAGTCACTTTCTATGCCAACCGTCGGTTTGCCAACATCAGATATCTCTTTTAATAAGACAGAAAACAAGACATGTTGCGTCCAGAAGGATGGAATTATTATTAATTATAGCGCATTATGTCAATTACGTAATCGTGTCGTAGAGGTTATTCGATTGCCTCTAAATATAAACTGGTGTGTAAAATAGATGTTATTGTTGGTATTGTTACCTTTTATACATGGGTCATCACAAAGCAGTTTATCTCAACAACAGCCGCGTCATTCGCCAGAAATTAAGAGTGTATATGAAACAAATAACAAAGTTACTGTTCTGTCAATAAAAAAAAATAAATAGGTAACTCACCGGGGTGTTACACTCCCCCCTAACTTTAGAATTCAAGGTATATCCTTCCATACATTTCCATTATATGAATTAGCAAATATGTATCATTCTTTCTTCAACAACTAGCTGAAATCAGTCGAGGCTCCCCTGGACGCCAACTAGTAAGCATCCCAACTACCTGGTGTGTGAGTCACACTATTATTATGCCACCTACCTCAATTACGCCCAGTATGTGTCAATCGAAGCGCATGTAAGACCCCGTAGAACTTAACAACACTTCGAAGGAACTACAGCGATATGACCGGGAACACGTGGCGTGCCCTAGGGTTTTCAAAAACATTAACTAGTATTACATATTACTCACAAATTCACAATTCATTAAACAAATGTATTCAAGCTGGCACACATATTATAATAATCAACCTTATTCTGGCGCTGGCCAGGTACCACTGTCACAAAGAACACCCTCTCTTTTTGTCATCCCGGGTTGTATATACTCATAAATTACATTATCTCAAGGGCAAATAAACACTTGGCTGTCGTATTCCGTCTGAACAGCTGAGGTTTAATTCAAAGCAACCACGATGGTTTTCATTTCATAATAATAGGAATATTGATTGCTATTATTACAATACTTAAAAAATAAGCAAGTGTTATAACTGTTTCCTACGAACCGTCTGACTTTTCCTGTCGTCGGTTTTGGTGAAAGCTGAACGTTTCTTGGAACTCAAATTAAGTCAATTAGCAAAGCTACTTGGGTTGGATATATAAATATGTTATTTATATTAACTAAACATATCGAATTAAAAATATTGCGTTTTTGTAAGGCTGCTATTTATGTGAGGTGTATTTTTTTATTTGTCTCAATAACGATACCTGTATTGATATGACAATACCCTGCTTCATGGATTAATAAAAAATGTTATAGCTATAATCCAGTTTCATTTTACGATTCTTTAAATTTTATCGCTTTTGTCATAGTATTATTGAGCTAAATGCCTTTTATGTTATATTTATGACAGCTCATTGATAACTTCTGATCTAAGAACAATTATAACTAGATCACCGTTGTGCGAATAGGAAATATCTTAAGAGTTTGGCCTAGTTATAAATCTTAATTTGTTTGCTTGTGGCACAGTTTATTGGGTATTTCGCCGTCTGTAATAAAAATTAAATTGCTCCTAAAGGATCGGCCAAGGGTTATTTGTCTACCCAAAAATATAACACTGAAAAACGCAAACAAGTAAAAAATGAACACATTAATAGGTATAAAGTTCACTTCAATTACTTCTAGTTAACATTTCGAAAAATGGATATTTTTTAGTTATCAAAACTTAATGCTTTTTTCCTATTCAGTTTGGATGGTTTAAATTTGTTTGGTTTTGTCTGCCTTCCTAGCTAGAGATGTGACGTTTATTCTGTTATTACTTATTTTAATTTTGTAGATTCTTGTTGGCTACAAATAAGTTCACAGGTTAACATTTAGTTTGAAAAAAACATCGGTTTCAGGTACTCATGGGTTTTTGGGGTCGCTAATTCCGATACCGAGTTCGGTTAAGCTCGGTAAGTCAAAAGGTGGTTGAAAAAATTCATACATAGGTTTTTACAGTCATCGAAGGAAACTGCTCTATTAATTAACATTGATTTTTGCCAAAAAGCTATAAGATCACGTAATGTGGCTTCGTATACGGTATTTAAACTTGATACTATTAAAATTAAATAACAAGATTTTCTACATTGTCAGATCGAGAACTTAACAAATTAATAATAATTTCACCTTTTTCATTTTTGTTGGTTATCCTTGCTTATTGACAGTCGATATGAAGCTATCAATATATTTTGATTGTCTAAAATTATTAGTTTTGTGTATCTTTAATTCAGGTCGTGTTATATGTCAAAAACAACCCATTTTTCGAGATTTCTTTATATTTAATTAATTTACTTAAAATTTAAGGTAAGGAATTTAATTTCAAAGTTCCTTCGCAAGAATAATTGTTATTGACTACAACGCCATCTATCTCCATCATCGAAGACCTTCGTCAAATGGCTTTTATAGAAATAAATTTTTCCATTTTCAAGTCGGGATATTTTATTTGAATGTTCTTTGAGAATACAGGAACATTTTTAGAATTAATAACTATTCCAGTCTTTATAACAAATGTTTTAACTTCTTTATTGACACACCTATTACCATTAATTATTATTATTATTTTTTTCAAGATGAACGTCAGGGTGACTACAATGGACGCGGAGCTGGAGTTCGCTATCCAGCAGACGACGTCCGGGAAACAGCTCTTCGACCAGGTGGTCAAGACCATCGGTCTCAGGGAGGTCTGGTTCTTCGGTCTACAATATACAGACTCGAAGGGTGACCTCACCTGGGTCAAGCTCTACAGAAAGGTGAGTACCAATGCAAAACTATGAACTATGAAACCTATTGAATTGGAAACGTAACGACTGTCAGTTTAAAAAAAATGGACCGGTCGTGAAATATATTTTATAAAACTTAACAATCGAGAATAAATACACTGAACCTCGTTTGTGAACGTTTCCAATTCTTTAGATAACAGCAGACAATTAGTTTTCTTCAAAATACCAACAAAGAAGCCGCTTTTTTTGGCGCTAGAAAACACTAGGTTACTTTATATTTCCATTAGTGTAGTTTCTCTAAAGTGCTAGCTATTATTGCAAGTATTATTTAATAGCGTATATTCTGAGACAAATACATCATTAAAAAAAAATAGTCTGTAGTTAATCCTATTTCTGGGAATACTTAGATTTACAAAACAGTCGTCATTGTACTCCTCAAACTGTACCTAACTTGTTTACTTATTCAATAACACAGAAACCCTTTTGTTGAATTGACATATAACTCTGAAACGCGATAACGAATGATGGATGTATTTGAAGTGGCCGGTTTACATAAAAAAAAATACTAATAGATAAGTTTGTTGTGTTTAAACGTCTACTTGTCAATATTTAGTAAAAAAAAAACGTCTACGTAGATGTAACTGTGGCAATGTGATTTGGAATACACAAACAACGGCACGAAGACCAGTTTTGCAGGGGCAATACCACCTTTGCTCAAAGTCGGCGTGGCAAATTGTGACGTCGTCATAGGTCGCCTACGATTAGATTTTATTACGAAATTTTCATATTTATTTACAGTGTAGCTCACGACATACCAAGATACTCCTATATTTTTTTGTTATAAACAAATTCCTATATTTTTTTGTTATAAACAAATTGTCCCAATATCAGGCAAAAGCCGCTCGGGAATTCGCTCTTTTTTGCATTAGAGCTTATTTTTATTCTTTGTTCCCAAAATAACTTTTTTATAATGTTAATTCTTAATTAACTATTGGACGTGTCGCACCGGGATTTTAGAGACAAATTAATTTCAATTCTAGTAAGAACTAATACCTACTTCACACAGAAAGTCATGAAATTATCTGTTTTATATATTATAAACACCTTTTTATAAACCGATAAACTGAAGTTTATCAGTTCGTGCGTATCAATCCCGGTTTAGTTTGCTTTTGTATGTTGTTGGTTATTCAATTGAATAAGAAAGCAAAAACGTAAATACAGTATTTTATTCAGAATTTTGTAATTTTTTAATAGTATCCTGTTTTAACTTTTTTAGCGTCCCTGCCCCATATGTAATATAAGGATTAGGGTGGCCCAAAAAAAAAGGTTTTTTTTTTTTTCGTGTCTTGTGAAAATATGTTTTATCATGTTTTAAGAATTATCACAAAAAAAATGTTTTAGGTCGCTCAAGATTTTTAAAAATTTTCAAAATCGTCAAAAATTGAATTTTTTTTCTCGTTATTTTATTATTTTCCAAGTTGAAAAAATTCTCGATTCTGAAAATTTCAAATCGATATTTTAATTTTAGGTCACTCATAATTATTTTAATTTTAAAAGTACTGTACTTCAAATGTTTTCGAGCGACCTCTAAAAGAAAATTTTTTTTTGAGCTGATTTTCATAAGAGATGAAAAAAATATTCGTTTTTTTTGGGTCACCCTAATAAGGACAGTACAATTCTAAATTAGGTCGATCATAGGTCATTGACATTGAGATTCACACACTAAATAGTGATTTAAAAAAATTATAACGAATACTTTTTATTAAATTGAAACGGTTTTAAAAATATTTTGAATCAGATTTTAGTAAGTATTTTTAATTATTTGCTTTTGAAATTGGTACAGTTATTTATAGATTCATTATTATATTTTCCTTGGAACATATTGCACTACTTTGAAATCAAAATATGCCTCAAAATAAACCGTAAGTATTAAAGTAAGTTATTTTTGAACAAGAAAACAATTGAGAGTATTTAAATCAAGTCGTATAAAATATTGCAATGTTACGTGTTCAACTGTTGGTTCCAAGCAAGCTTGATTTATGTTCAGATTCTGTCGAAACTTTTGTGAGCTTCTAAACAGTTTATCAGTTTTATTTTTTCTTATTCCTATTATAAAAATTGCGCAACTGCCTGGCCGGGGTAAATACCATATTTGTTCTCGGAAATTAATATTTGCCGATAGACGCCATACGAATGCAAATCGACCCGCTGTCACTTTACATTCTAGGAGTATCGCGATCTTTTATTTTATAATTCGTATCCGATAAGACATTAACGTGACGTAATCACGAGACCCGGTGGCTCTAGTATTTCAATAAAATGTCATAAGCGCGATAAGATAAAAGGACCATTGTTACAAATGTAGACAATAACTGTGTAACGATAAATTTTATTGTAGTGGAATTCGATTATTTTATTTTTATACTGTTACTCAAGTTCCTAGAATATTGTAAAACATGTACGCGCGTTTGTTACTTGCATGAATTGTATTAGTAATGTCATCGGTCATCTTTCGAATATGGATTTTAGCGATTGCCACATTGCTCCCACTCGCATAGATTTATATAATTTACACAATCGTATTTACTTAACAACAATATTTATTTGTGACAGTATATTTAAGTAGTTAAAAAAACTGTGCTATATTATTACGCCACAAACGAATCTAAACATGCCTACTGAACAACTAGCACCATTACGTCCAGTAAACTTATTGCCTTAACAGTTTTTCCCCATCGTTTTTTTTTCTTAAACAGTATACATATTTACCGTGCACACATATCTAATTCAGTTGGTTCAAAGTCCTCTAATTCACGCTAACCTCGCTCATGTGGAAACATTTGAATATTTATCTAACATGCAGGTATTAATAAGTCGATGTTACATAACGTTTCGTATTCATAACTGCATTCCAACTGACATTTTACACCGTAAATCCAGCTCTGAGCGCTTGAGTGACACGTACGGTGGTCTGGAAGTACTTTCTTATTTGTGTCTAATCGAATGGGTGATTTTTATGAATGGTGATATTCATTACATTACCAGAAACGCTAAAGTTGAACTGTAGGACCAAATAGTTATTTACACCGTAAAGGAGTATTATTTACCAGTCGAGGACGATTTTGCGCCCGAGCGGAGCGAGACTGATAAATTATACTTAACTGCTGCGTGGTGTATAACATTTTATCTGCTCCCATAGTTCTTTATGGTTCATGAAATAAAGATTCGGTTTTATTTGATGCAATTTCATAATCAATTCATTTTGACATTATTCAAAATCTTGCAAAGTCGCCTTGGTTGTTTGGATTTTGTCGTTTCTAAGGCGTTTATAAACAAAGCTACATAAATGTTGCAATTTTGCTGGTTTTGAATTATTATTTCTATTGAGTGCTTTTCAAATAGAAAGTGCAGCAAATGCTGCCTGCGAATTTTTATCACTCGAGAAGTCGAAAGTGTGCTACAGACGAACATATAGAAATTTCAAAGAACGGTGCCAGAACAAAAATACTGGTGTTTTTGAAATGTCACTGCTAGCATATTTCATGGAGAAATCAAGAACTTTAAAGTCACCAGTGTGGAGTGAATACTCAATTATTAAGTCAACTATTTTCATAGAGGAGAACGTGGATATATCAAAATACCTCAAGCTGAGAGCGTTTTAGAAACGTAAGAATGACGGCTATACACCTAAAAAGTCAATCGTCTTTGCAAGAGAACAAGTCGACAATTTTCTAGTGGCCGTCTTAGGCATTGCAGAAGCATGCCGTTCCAATGAGTTATGCAAAATTACTTTGGACAACGTCAGTTTCAAAAATTTTGATGACATTATTGTAGTTACAATTCCAGATTCTAAAAATGGTATGCCACGTACGTTTACAATTACTTCTCGTCTGAATTCTTTTTCTCACCTAGAAATTCTCAAGAAATATATCATTAGATTGGAAATTGAAACTAAAATTTCACGCTTTTTTATGCGCCATCAAGCAGGTAGATGTTACAACCAACCAGTCGGCAAGAATACCCTTTCTATGATTCCTAATAAGATTGCACAGTTTTTGAAACTAGGACATCCTGAAACATATACAGGCCATTAATTCCGAAGAACATCGGCAACGTTACTGGCTAATACAGGAGTTGATGTATTAGCAATCAAAAGACGTGGTGGTTGAAAATCAGCCACAATTGCAGAAAGTTAAGTTGCTGACAGTTTAAATAACAAAAATGAAATAGCCAACAGGATTCTTTACAATGACACTTCAACTCCAGGTTCTAGTAGTACGTCGCATCATGGCTATTTTAATGGATCAGTCAGATAATATTAATTACGCGAAGGGAATAATTATACAGATTTTATAAATGTTACTAAATGTAATAACTGTACAATTACTATAAATATGCATTCTTAATAATAAAATGTAATAATAAAATATGCATTTATAACTCGAAATCGCTTTTTTCCTTAGGGAGGTAAGATACCTCACTTACCTCCCGTTGTCCATAGCAACTTCCACTTCTACGGTAAAATCCACTTACCTCCTTAAAAACAGTATATAATAGTCTATTTATTATTTACTATCTACTATTTACTAGGAGCAGATAAAAGTTATTTTTTTCAGTACTAAGACATAGTTAACATAGTTTGACTTCATTTAAGCTTTTAGATGGTCTTAATTGGTGTTTTAGGGGGTGTAATGTCTCCAATTTATCATCATTTGACAGACCGCGCTGATGAAAATAGATTGAAGTCACTTGTCATTTGCTTCTAGGTACTATATTTTCAGAATCTAATGAGGCGTAGTGTTTTCCATTTTTATTTGTACAACCCTCATAATATGTCTAATCAAGTGTTTGTATGAGATGGTACAGTGGCACGATATTATATTATACAGGGCGTTTCTGAAATAAGTAATTTAAACTTTGTGTTCGAAAATACTGAAATTTATTCAAATCCCGTTTAAAATTAATAAACACTATACCACACATTCATTGATAACCGTTGCTGGAACCGAGACCTCTGTACACAACGTGAGGATTTGCATCACACCAATAGTGAATGTTGTGAAAATTTAGTATAGCTTCTCTAGTAAAAATTCATCTGTAAAGAGCACCTTGCTTGTAAAATCTCCGAATTTTGTGCTATTCAATGTCGAAATCTCTGGCAAAATTCCACACGGGACTGAAAAACTTTGTTTCTTAGTGCCTGAACCCTTTGTACATTGTAGGGGTGTAATAACTATTATTTCGTAGTACACGCTACACGATACTATTAGTTTTATACGCCTACTAAGTAATACTGCACTGCGACATACAGCGCACGTGCACAAGATGCACAGTCGGCTTACATTTAAGGTTAATTTTTTGAACTAATTTTCTCGAAAACTGCATTTAGTAAGAATGTACTTTTTTACTTATTTACAATTTTTCAAGTAAGGTAACGACGTACGTAAATGGAGGGAAATTAATTTATTAATACAGTAAAAATTACGAAATACAATTTTATAGAATTGTATCATACCACCATTAAATTTGACATGGAATTTGGTGTTGGTTCATTATGTTGGTTTTTGTGGGAATTAGATGTTTTTTTATTTAGTTTTGCCCTTGTTTTGAATTTTGTATAACGTTTAACATTTTGTCGAATTTATATTTTGAATTAACGTCCACATTATTCAGATTTCAGAACCAAACCTAAAATATATTTTTCAAAAGTTTATCAAGAGATTGACATATTAATAGGCGGAGTTGTTTTATTGTTAGACTAAAAATGTCTAACGTCGATTCTATTTTGGAACATATTAGGGGTTAAGTGCATATCAGTGTACGCATACGTCACAGTGACGAGCTTCCAGAGTTCTTAATAGTTTCATAGGCTGCATAAACACCCACTCAACGGTTATTTAAAATATACGATGAAGGATTAATTAAAAGTAGTAATGGAGAGGCGTCGACGGAGTTTCAAGTGTTTCGGTACTAAATTTGGAAGATAAGTAGAAGAGCACGCGGCTGTTGGTATTGACACTGTGGACACCATTTGTTCGGTGTTAAAACTGGACTGTGTTTACCGAAAAAATTAGATAGATAGTGTGATGTTGAGAAATATCTTCCTAGGCTTTTATAAATCATACCCAAACAGTAGTTTATATAATTTTTTTTATAAAAAGTCAAGGTAACTGTGTATACTGCGTAAGCAGCTATTGTTTGAATAATGAATACAAAAATGCTTCGATTTTATCAAATTGAAACAAGGTCAAAATGGAAGCTTTGTATGAATAGTGATTTTTGCCACAGAATTAGATAAAGACTACTAAATTTATTGTAGGAACTTATATTTAATAATTGACTAAAATTAATCCACAGTTTTATGACAACCTGTAGTCCTGTAGCCAGGGAGGTCCCAATTGCCTCCTTTATTTAGATGGAGTTACCCAAGTGTTTTTTGTGTATTTTGAGCTGCAGAACACGAATTTTTTGAGTAGAATGCCCGGATGTTGATAAGTTTTTTATTAACAAAAAACTTGCAAAATACTGAGAACTTAGTTTTTTGCAAAATAAAAAGTCATTCCGATCTCAATTGAAGAACCAAAAAGTTGACAGTATGTACCAGGTTCGGTCGCTGACGCAGCAACTCGGTATTCAAATATTTGAAACACTTGTTCCCATATTTATTCACCCATACCCATATATAGGTCTGGTCGCCCAGTTGAATGAGGGCGCGGGCAAACGCAGCACAAACACAGCCGCACTGAGCGACCTGGACATAAATTCAGTTGTCGACAAATGCCCTAGCAGTGCAATGCAGTAATGCGGAATTTGGTGTGATTCGGGTAATTTTAATTTATTATAGGCACCTATTAACAATTGACCTCAATATAATAAAATTGTTTGAGGACATAAATAATTAATTAAAATAAGTTGTTGGCCAAATAAACATATAATAGAAATTTTCAACACATTATATACAAATTATTATAATTTTTTACCTTTAGCAGAAAACTTTTTTTAGGGACGCCTATGAAACGCATTAAATTTTATTGCTAGGCGTTTTTATACATATTCAACTGACTTCAGAAAGACTATAGAAAGATTTACCTGAATTTTAGTTTTAAACTCGGTTGCTGGACTTAAAATCGATTTATTAAAGAACAACTAAACTGGATTTAAGTAACAACGACCAATCACTTGTCCCATACCTTATCAATACTAGATGTTGTTAAATCGTAATAAACTTCATTTGATAAACTGGGTCATAAACATCGTTGAAAGGTTTTAGATATACATATTTACCTAACAAACGATTTTTTTTTATTTTTCGTGTTCACTAGACACCCCGTAGAACGAAATTACCGTGACGTAGCTGTGGACGTAACGAATAAAGTATACACCGAACAGGATGCAGCCGATATGTATTATTAGAAAAGCGACGTCCGCGACCGAAATAAATTATTGTAGTTTCACTTTATCGACTGCCTCGTATAGGATTAGGTGAGTTGATGGGTTTGTAATTTTAAATTCGGGTCCGCCTACCTGCATCTCCGGAATAAATAAACATTTCGTATTTTCGTCTATTTTTAAATCAGCGTTCACGATGATTAATAGTTCTGGAATATACAGGGTGTAAACGTTACATTTCTTGTTACGGCGTTCGCATAAGTCAAAGTTTACAAGTTATTTACCAAATTTTTCGTTAAAAATATCATTTTTGAAATAATAATTCAAATAGTCATGTCGTTTCTGTCATATTCTCAATAATTTTCTCAACTTGGAAGTAGTGTATCTGTACAAGTAATATTGCCATTATGCAAAGAGAAAGACTTTATATAATAAAGGTTAGGAAAACATGGAAATTAGATATTCATTAGAACAAAAAAACGCATTGTTTATCTAAGTTTTAAAAAAATGCACACTGTGGTATTACAAAGCAGAACATACTTGTTAATTATTTAACTATAGTCTGTTTCGAAATGAAAGAGAGTAATAAAACCCCGAGATAAGAACTGGCCATGGGCGTGCTAATATTTCGTTTCAGGTAATTATCGGGTAACAGGTAATGGGTGTACATTACTATATTTTACTGGATACATCATAGAGCAGGAGCCAGTGTATTTGTAGATGGCGGTTTACTTTTATTTGAATTTAAAAATACAGGTGACTATCACGAAGACATGAACGCAGATGTTTTCGAAGAGTATTTTACACAGATGTTGGATCTTATTCCTCCGGGGTCTGTAATTGTCATGGATAATATCATTCACGGTAGACCGAGCGGACACCTACGACTGCTTGGAGGAAAGCCGATATAATTCAATGGTTATCCGGAAAAAACATTTCTTTTGAAACAAATATGGTAAAAAAGGAACTTTTGACACTTGTCAATCTTAATAAAGATCAGAAAAAATATTTTATCGATGAAATGGCAACAAATCGCCAAATAACGGTACTACGGTTACCACCTTATCACTGTGAACTTAACCCAATCGAATTAGTCTGGGTGCAGGTAAAAAGGAGATGTAGCGCGAAATAATACGACGTTTAAATTAAGTGACGAGAAAATTTTGTTAAAAAACTCCTTGGAACGAGTAACTGCAGATAACTGGCAAAGATGTATACATCATGTACAAAAAGAAGAGGAGAAAATGTGGGAACTCGATAATTTAATTGACGTTACTGTGGAACCTATCGTTATCAATCTAGGAGACGAAGATAATTCATCAGAATATTCAGAGGATGAATTTTAATATACCTACTTTTTTATTTTCTTTATTGTACATTTATACAACACTACATTTACTCACCATAATTTGAATTTTTGTGTGGAATAAAAGTCTATTCATTAAATTTAAATAAATATTTTGATAATGATATTGAATAATTTTATTTGAATTACTAAAAACCCTCTTAACCCGGTTATGATGCTTAAAGTAGCCTCATGTTTTGAAATGCTGTTTTTATTTTGTTTACTTATAAGAGGAATGGACCGAGAAATTGAAGCGGCATAGACAAAGATGGATTGTCGGGGATTAAATTTTAGCTACCTGCTACAATTTAGTACAGTCCGATTGCACAAAGTTTTGTTAAAAGTACACCTCATCTATACAGATAAAACATAATATAAAAATATTGAATATAAGCACCAGTACTACATTTACTTACGATTTGCATACATAATGAACTTTTATTACTCTCATTCATTTCTAAACAGACTATATGTATAGTCTAATGGACATAAAAAAACATTTTCTGCCACTAAATGTTCTAATAATTGCCACTAATGTATGTTTTATTTTTTGAAGTGTTCCAAGCAACTCCATGGGTTTTTGCAGCTGTGGAAAACAGCGTACTATTATGCAAGTAATTATAACAACGTCCATATGTATTGGAAAAGTGTTTTTTTTTTGTATTTGCATGAAATTTCACCTACACTAATAATGCCACTTTTTTTAACCAGTCGCCACCTTAAAGATGAACTGGACATTTAGAGCCATATTTTCATCACATAGACAAAAATAAAGTTAAGCCAAAATTAAATCGAATTATTTTGAAATGTACCATAGGAATTCAATATTTTTTTTTAATTCACATTCAGAAAGTATACATTATAATAGTTGCTGTGTGAAAAATCAGATTTGTTTCCACACAAGATGGTGTGACATATGCAACTTTTGAATAAATAGTCTTATTTTAGCAATTTTAGGTATCTATAAAGTGGCAATGACTTGTGCAATGTGCATTTACCTTAATACATTTTTTTTTATTAATCTTTAACATATGTCAAAAATGAAACGTTTACTGGCATGGTTTTCTTTCACTTCTGGCGCATAATGGGTGATTAAAATTTAGCCAGTAATTTTAGTTAACATCGTGACCACTGAAATACACATTTTTAAAATATTAAAGTATATTTTTTGTTGCTCATTTTAAAGTTAATTCGTTCATAAGTCAGCCGAAGATGTGTAATTCTCTTATAAAATATTTCTATGTATGTTGAGTACAATACGAAGAGCTTTGTTTAATAACTGTTCTCGAGACGGACAATGCTAATTAAATTATTTTTAGAAAGTAGCACTACATAAGTTTCCATTCATTTCTGTTGTATAGGAACTCCCTGTTGACCCGTGCATAATATCATCGAACGTCCACTATATTAGCCTGATTGCTGCACCATTTGGTCTATGTTTTATTACGCCTACACCAAAAATTATTTAATCGTAATTTCCTCCTTCGTTAGTAGACGTTGCTCCAAAAATTCGCAACGAAAATCTCCATCAGATGTTGTACAATTGCAGTTTCTAAAAAACCAAATAAAAAAGTGAAGAATTGTTGAACGACTTGGCAACATGGTATACACGTTCGCTCTTGCTACCTATGGTGGGTGTGGAACGACCTTTAAGGTCACCTGTTGCGGATGCACCTCACAAAGCAACGGTCGCGATGAAAAAAAATTTGTTCATGAGCTGTATCAAACATTAATAACACCGTTGCTGCTCACCAAGGATGTATAATCGGTTAATATGTCCAATAATTCGTGTATTCATGTCTTAAGTGAACGCGACTGTTGAGCTCGTGTGAAATTTGTCTTGCTGGTAATTTATTTAATTGTTGGCGTATTGGAACAGATTGCGTCAGCTGTAAACGATTTGTCTTGATCATGTTTCCTTTGAATATTACACAGGGTGAGTCAGGATTTGTGTGAATCAGACAATAACCATATAAGACCACAAGGAACACTGTGACCTGAAATACAAGTTAATTGTTTCAGATTTTCGGAAAAAACACCGACCCACTACCTTCATAAAAAAAAATTATCTGAATTTTTTTAACCTATCTAAGTAACTTCATTCATGGAAATTGGGTACACTGATGCAATAAATGTAATTCAATTCAATGTAATTAAGATGTATATTACATTTTAAAATAAACTTTGTAAATTTTACGCGTATTTGGCATTCTTAAAAACCCCAGAATACCAAATTTCATAAAAATATTTCACACCGTTTGGAAATTTTCGTAAAAACTCTATTTAAAAAATTTTATTTTGTCGCTCTGTATCTCGAAAACAAGAGGAGATAGACATATAGTTCGTAAGACAAAAAATTCTTATTTTTTGTCGTACTATCATCCCCCTGTATTTACGAGAGATCTTTCTGAAACACCCTGTATACAAATTATTATAATTTTTTACCTATAGCAGAAAACTTTACTGATTTAAGGGCTTGCAAATAAAAGAATTCGCGATTTTAGTTAAACGAATTAATTATTATAGTTTTGTTACTTTAACTTCGTACATTATAAATTAGGTAACTATACCTCCAAAATGAGTTCTTTTGTTGTCATTTCAACTGTTTTGAATTTCGGAAAAAAGAGGCGTACAGTTTCCTTTTTAAAAATGTATCCTTGAAAGAATTATTTTTAATAATTAAACAAAAAATTGTACTTTACACTTATAATTATTTTGTAGTTTGTCATAGGAACCTGTGAAGAAACAATTGAAACCGGATAGTGCTTTATAATTTTATCAAGTAAGCCATTTATCGAAAAACTTCGCGATCTCAAGGTTAAATATTTCCGCCATGATAATATTTCCTTTAAAAAATACAGGGAAGTAAAATAATACAGTAGATTGTTCTGTGAAATTAGTTGATATAACCGCATACATATGGATTTACTGTAAATAATTGCTAATTACTTTTATATCTCGAATTGCAGTTTAACTACCAATGTATGTATTTAATTAATCCCTAAGTATTAATCTTGACAAAATTGCTCCACACAAAAACACGTAATTATTTTTTTAACATCATTTAATTACAGTTTATGGCGTATAAAAGTATATGTTGTGAAGGGTCAAAGTTTATTAGCAAAAATAGAGCAAAACATGTTTTTATTTTTGAAGCTACCACACCTACAAATGTCATTTCTTCTTCGTAGGTACCTTTACTTCAGTAAGCAGTTATGCTTTAATGATATGTTATTACACTTCGTGCATTTCACTTGATATGCACACGCTTAATTACAATTTAAATTAACAGTAATAACCGTTGCTCTCGCCTGAGCATAAAATTGAGATTTAACTGCAGCTAGACGTGTTGCTGTTCGGTAGCTTTTCATTATACTTGTATACTAATCACTAATAAGTAACTCAAGTGGCATAATCTTGCCTTGTTTCGCTTAAATAAGACGTTTTATTGACTATTTTCCATCACAAGTAGGTTTCTTATTCATAGTTATGATTGAGCAAATATTATATTAGAAGTAAACAGTTCCAGTAATAAGTTTTATATCCTGATCGATTGTTTTTTCGAGAATTTCCACGCCGTTCCAATTTACGTCATCTGTATATTAACCAATTAACGCTGTGATTCATCGGTGTTCTTCAAGGTAGGGTACTACGTGGTACCAGTTCGTAGAATGTAGGTACAGCGTGTGAACTGGTAATTTTTGTATGGTAAGTTTCACTACATTTGCATTCAGGTCGGGTTATTGTGCTGTTATGTTGGCAGTACCAACGAAGGCCAATAGTAAGGGCTGAGGTAAATCTGTGGTACAGTTTTTCGACTGAAATCGAAATTTAGTGTTTTCGGCATCGCACAATGTATAAAGATTAAACGCATTTGCTAACATGACTATTTCAAACAAACAGCACACAAATAAATTTCATGAACATGTTTTGGCGAGCATGTACGTAAATACTTAATATTTATTTATAGAAATCTGCGGTATTGTACAAGAACTGTTCAATCATATGAAATTTAAGTTCATATTAAAATTCATTGTGATTTTTTTTTTAATTTTGGCTTCAGTGTGACTTGGAGAATTGTAAATAATATTTACACTGGATTAAGGAAGAAGTCATTTTAGATTAGGCGGTATCTGTTTTGGTTTTGGTGAATCGTATATTCACGGAGATTTTTGACTTTTTGGCTTTCAAATATCACTAGAAATGAAAATTTTTCTATACGCATAAAAAAAACGTGGAATTAACTTTTGGCGGCACAATATGTTAAAAAAATTAGAAAAATGTCATATTTTTCTTCCTATTTAAATATGTATCTTTTCAAGAGTTGATTTTAGGCGAAAATGGAAGAGGAAAATAATGTTTGTTATTAAATTTTTTACAAAACATGACTAGTTACAAATCGAATGAATCATGATTATTACTGTAAAAATCGAAGAAATCGCCAAATATGGGGTTAAAAAACATTACTTTTTAGGGATTTTTTTTGGGTTCTTTAAGTTGGGTATAGGGCCTTCATACTTGGCTCAAGAAAGGTTCATGTTATGTAGAATCATCACACCAAATTCCATCAAAATCGGTTGGATAGATTTTGCATAATAATTTTGTTATCCAGATTTTGAAAAAAATTTGCAAATTTTCAAAATTTTGCACAGCAAAAACCAAGACCCTTAGATAATTGAAAATTTAATCACGTATAGAAGAGCTCTCAAGCTTTCAAACGCTTTTTGAAAAATTCGAATCCGTCAATTAGGAGAGTTCTGGCGTTTGTTTAAACATTGGTCGAATTTTTGTACTTATAAGCAATTAGAATAACTTTGTGAATATTCAATCAAATCAAATTTTTTAAAGCAAGTTTTAAAAGTTATACGCTTCTTTAAAAAAAAAAACAGATCGATTGGTCAATTAGTTACGTAATTATAGCCGATCAAAATTAACCGTCATTTACACTAAATGTACTGGGACATTCGGGCTAATTTTTCGAAAAATACCTTTGGTATTCCGAGTACTTACCTGGTCTAAATTTGCAATACTTTTCTTCATTGGCAACCTACTTTAAAACGCGTTTAAAGTTATTTATGCAAGCGAGAAATTCAAGAAAATCGTACGGGAGGTGGTGGTGGGGGAAGCAGAGAGCGCGGCCGCTTCGGCCTGCTCGAAATTGAATCCGCGAGTTCAAAACCGCGACGCGCTTAAACATTTTAATATCTCGGCTTCTAGAGGTCCGATTTTCATGATTTTTTTTAAATTAATGTTTCACGATTTAAAAAAAAACAATCAGCGTATTTTCAAATGCTTATCATTAATAATTATTGGTCTTTCAACAGTATGATAATTATCTTTTAACTTCCTTTAATTATCACCTTTATTTTTTTATTGTATCAAAGGTAAGTGCGTAAACTTATATACTGTTTATCAAAGATTAGAAACAAATGTATTTAAATATTCTAAAATTGTTTAAACAACAATTATTTTCAAAATATGTGGAAAATGAGTAATTAATTAATTAATTATTAATTTAATCATCATTTCTTTTGTGCTTAAAGTATAATTCAAATATTATTTACTGTTTAAAATATAAGCAAATGAGAAATTAACTCGTTATATTACAAAAATACAAAATTATAGAACAAAAATTCGACCAATGTTTAAATAAGCTCCAGAGCTCTCCTAATTGCCGGATTCGAATTTTGCAAAAAGCGTTTGAAAGCTTGGGAGTCCTTTTATATGTGATTAAATTTTCAAGTATCTAAGGGCTTTGGCTTTTGCTGTGCGAAATTTTGAAAATTTGCAATTTTTTTTTTAAATCTGGATTGCAAAATTATTATGCAAAATCTATAGAACCGATTTTCATGAAATTTGGTGTGATGATTCTACATAACATGAACCTTTCTTGAGCCAAGTATGAAGGTCCTATACCCAACTTAAAGACCCCAAAAAAAATCCCTAAAAAGTAATGTTTTTAACGCCATTTTTGACGATTTTTCCGATTTTTACAATAATGATCATGATTCATTCGAAACATATTGTGCCGCCAAAAGTTAAGCCCACGTTTTTTTTATGCGCATAGAAAAATGTTAATTTCTAGTGATATTTTAAAGCCAAAAAGCCAAAAATCTCCGTGGATATACGATTCATCCAAATATGGACTCTTTGAAACAGATACCGTCTGGACTATTTTTAGTCCTAGTAGTTTCATTATAATATTGACGTATAAAAGAGAGGGCACAGGACCCAAGGTGGAGCCCTGGGGCACACCTGTGTCTATATCAACATCTTTTTTTCTACTGTTATGATTATATTCACATACTGACTTCGATGTTTCCGAAACGATGACAATCAATTGATATACGAATTAAAGCATCATGATAGATACAGTCCAAGTCAGTTTTTTCATATCCGCAAAACGTATGTGCAAAGACAGTTGAATTTATGCACTATTCGAGGCATTTATGTGAAAAATTCCCCGTTAATAGACCATCTGGTACTGCCAGCAATTGTCGCAAATCCTCTAGTTCGCCGCGAAAAAGTCGGTCACGGTTTTGAGCATTGCCCATGTCAAGGCCGGCGCAGGCACAGTTGATATCACGAGCATGAATGGAATAATGAGTAACCATAGACGATTTATGTCGAGCAAAATGGAAAATGCCCGTGCTGCTGTTGGGTTTACCTTGTGGCTAGACATATCGATGTAAATCTTAAAAAAGTGGCTGAGTTCTCGAATGCCCTGCGGGAGTATTATTAATAGTGTAAGAATGATTGAAAAAAAAAAAATGTTGTAAAAGTTCGAATTTCGTTCAAACCGTTTTAGGTTATATCTAATGGTAATGGTATCTAATGATGCTATTAGTTGATATCAGAGAGCTGTTGAGATACATTTTCATTGATTAATGTAATAAATAATGAATAGCGAGATTCGTATTAAAAAAAGTAGAACATTTTGATGTGTGGTGTCTTGTAGAAATATTCAGATTTTTTAACTAACTTCTGTATGTTCTCTTTTGAATAAAACAAACTAGAATTACCTTTGTTATCAATTAAAGTACCTACATATTGATGTTAAATATCTGACAGTGTTTATTTATAGCATCTTTTTTTTGAAAACTATAAATTAAAAATAAAAAAAAATAGTAAAATTACTTTGACACAACTATCAATCCGAGGTTATTTTTAACAAACTTGTAAAAATAAGAATTAGATGCGCAATTTTCATATATAAATGGGGTACCTTTAACCGGGGGTTTGTTTATTAGGGTTAAAAGTACGTGCGCCCCAGGAGAGTAGTCAGATTTTTTTTTTAATTAAGTGCTTGAATCGAATTATAACTCGTTTCTCAAACTGCACCTAAATTCTTGTCTACGCCGTCAGCGGGCAGCACCCGAAATCTGTTACATGTACTTGCCTATTATCTTTTTAAACCAACTGTATGAAAAAGCTTTTTATATAAAGCAGATTGCTTTTATATGAATTGGTGGCTGTTGTTTTGAGTTTACCATATATTTTTTTTTTATGTCAATGCCGATGAAGCCCCGATCATTAAAAATTCGGGTGTTTATAAAAATAACTTTGTTTTAAATAGTTATTTTTGCTACTTTTTAAAATAGTATACAAAAATACCAGTCTGATTGGAAATATTTTTTAAAATCGTTTTTAATAAAAAGTATTTTTCACTGTTTTTTTAAAACACCGAGTCTACTTTGTGAATCTCGGTATCAGTGACCTCTAACATTGACTTAGTTTAGATGAACCACCTCATATGATAGACGAGCAATTTTATTACATTTACATGTACATCAGGAAAATTAGCAAAAATAAAAGAGAAACTCGAAAAAAGTCCTATCCGCGAGATTATTGTAAAATTGTCTAAAGGAACATAATACATCATCTCGTGAGTCAAAAAATTTTAATAGCTAACAGTTTTTTCACTTTGCATGGAGAACCATCAATTGTAGGGAAAAGTGACTCACAGACAACTTGTAGGGAATAAAATTATCTACAAAATGAGACTTATTAAATTAAAATTGGTTAATAAACAAAAAAGTTATTGCAAAAAAACAAGAAACGTGCCCATTTTTAAATTTGTTTACAACTATCGCATTTATTGTTAAAATTTTAGAAAACCTATGGCAAGTTGAGGGTTTTGTCATACTTTAAAAGTATGCCAAAAGTGGGCGCTGTAGGTGCAATAGTTTTTGCACAATTCAATTTGTTTATAACGGAGGCTCCAAGAGTTATGAACTTTAAGCCTCTGTACAGGCGTTAATTTTCAACCGAACATGATTCTGAAAGCGTCATTGTAATCTTAAAGACGTAATTAAGTGACCTATTAAAAAATATCACCGTTTTTTTGACATTAACATTCTCAAATTGTGCATTAAAAAAACGTGCGTTTTTTGCTTATAAACAATTTGAATAAAACTGTTGCTATTTATGCTACCTAACCGAAAATAGATTCAATGGATAGCTGTCAAAAAAATACAAATTTAAAAAAAGCACTGATCAACAGGAGTCAAGATAAGATTTTTTTTTTAAATCGTAGCGCAATTGTTTATAAACATTAAGACTTGAATTTTTCGCAAAATAAAATTTACGACGTAAACTACGATTTCCCGTGAATTGCATTAAAAAATATGGAAAATTATTGGTGATGGGGGAAGCTCGTCCAAACGAGTCGCGCGCGCGAGGAAAGTGACATTAAAAAAATTTGAAGTGTTTTTAGAAAATTAATTTATATGTTTTAAATAGTTATTCTTGCTGCTTTTTTAAATATACAAAAATGCCAGTCTGATTGGAAATATTTTTTAAAATCGTTTCAAGTTTTTAATAAAAAGTATTTTTCACTGTTTTTTTTTAAACACCGTGTCTACTTTCTGAATCTCAGTATCACTGACCTCTAACATCGACTTAGTTTAGATGAACCACCTTATATGATAAACGAGCAATTTTATTACATTTACATTAGTTTTACGGTAGGTCAGGTCACATGCTTTTTTTAAGGCATTTTTAGGGAAATGAAAAACCATAATTCTGTTTTCGATAATACAGGGTGTCCCATTGCGACGAGACATTAGACATATTTGAGAGACTACTTCGATTTTAATTTTGAAAATTAGGGCAATAGTGTTTTCGGGCATGCCTTTCTCAATTAGAATAATGGCGTCCACCTAACGCTTCCGGTTATACCGAAACTTGACGCCATATTCGTTATTTTAAATGTAAATTATTGCAATTTTGGATTCTACGTCAAGTTTTAGGTGAACTTTCATAAAGGTTCCCTATTTTTGCAGTTAACCGTTTCTGATATATTTAATTTTTTCAAAAAAAAAATAAAAAAGCACTGCCTAATTCAAAAAGATGTGTATTTTACAATAATAAAGCGATAAAAATAAGGGACATAACTAAAACTCTAAGCTTCCTTGCCATAATTTCATACAGGGTGGTAGAAATTTAATGTCGAATTTAGACAACTTGATCTTTTTACTGCAGAGATATTGAAAATTGCTGTTAACTCGAAAATCACAGTACTAAAAGATTACAAGAGATTGACTAAAAAAAACAGGTTTATCATTTTTTATTTACAAAAATGACATTACACTACCACCATCAATGAACGTTACTGCTTATTATATTTTTGTTTTCACTAGTACTACTAAATTATATCCCAAATAAACTTGTACTATTCCTGTAAGTTTAAAGTTAAGTAAAGTTAATATTTCGGAATTGTTAAGAATATTCAGTTTTTTGTAGGGTTTGTACCTCAGGTAATAGGCCCAACTGTCCAAAAGTTTATTAAGAGAACATTTGAAATTCAATGGTTGTTTTCACAGCACCCTTTGCGACATACAATAATTGTAGGTGGACCAGCTTGTATAATAATTCAAAATGAACTTGTTTTACCTGTTTAAGACGTCAAAGACCTTTTGAACGTAGCCGAAACTTAACTTTAAGACTGTAATCATTTTATTACACAAATGTAAATAAATAATATTTAAATTTATTATTACATATACATACGTACTTTATTTTTAAATATTTGTAACCAGTACTGATAAGAAGTTTCAAGAGAAATTGGACACACACTTGTTTTCCGATTGTGTTACATATTTACATTTTTTTTTTAATTTGCAGCCTGAAAATAAAAAAATAGAATTGAGGCATATTGAAAATATAGAACTGCCCTTTTTTAATTAATATTTTTAAGTACATTTCATCTCTTCAAATTTGTGTGATAACCGCAAAAACTTTACCAAATTTTATGAGATGTTTTTTATAATACCTACAATCAATCCTATATTAACATATCCTTAAAAGTTTAGAATGCTAAACCTTAAAATAATTACTATATTTCGATTAACTTGTAGCTGGCTACACTTCTGCGTACACACATGTAGACAGAGATAAACGACAGTTCATTAAAATTCATAATTAATGTGAAAACTGTTGAATACAAATTAGAAAGTTCTGCACATACGTAGTGCGTTTGTAGTGTACAGGGCGATCGTCCAAAATAGTTTTAAGTAAGATCCGGTGTGGATTTTCACCCTCAATTTCCGCTGTTGCATTTAAATTAGAGTCTACGTTCATGACAGACGGTTTGAAGTGATTTTACACAGTCTGATATAGTTTCCCTTATTGGTACCGTCTGCTGCCTCAAACTGAGGAGACTTCCAAGGCCGCCTACGTGAAGAAAGCGCCATAGCCGCCATGAGAATGCATAAACAGTTATTGTTGTACCTCATTAAAGTAAAAAAAAATCCCTGGTTACTGCGAGCCGGCTCACATTCGAAATTTTCCGTTAATTGCAAGTTTGATTAATTCTTAGAAGAACTCGTGTTTAGTTCAGATCACAATGTTGATATCATAACGAAAAAATTAACGCTACTGAATGAGTATCAACGAGCGGATTAGCGATAATGAATGTAAGAGTGACGTAATGCCGTTTAGCGTTGATTAGGGAACTGAAAAAACGTGTTGAAATATACGGATTTGAAACAGATCCTTAAAATAGTACTGTCATCGACCAAGAAAAATTCAACCTAAAACAAATAAAGGGATCTAAAATAGTAATGAACTTGGAAACTTTTTGTCCAAAGCTGAACAATTTTACGGTTTATAATATGATTTGGGTCCTCCCAAACTTTGAATCAAAATAAATGAAATGAAAAAACATTTTTTTTTCTATGCTTTGCCTAAGGTGAGTGACCCCCACCGATTTAACGCGGTACGCTTCATAGATCACTGTTTCAACGTAGTAAGTGTATGTAGTCTACCTGTATCATATTCGACATAGTCGCAATCCTAGTAGTTCAAGAGTTTTGTAAATATTTCCACACCCTGCAGTGTAAACGTTGCAGTGAAGTAGGTTAATGTATCCGCCTTATGTACTTTCTGTGTAGATAGCGCTGTAGATTCTGGAAACAATGGTGGTTATCGGAAGAATCTATGGTGCTCGTTAACATTTTTATTATCCTCGAATGAGGCGTTGCTAACTCTTGTAAGATTGTTTTTACCAGATCCTGTTTTTTTTTCTTCGTAAAAGAGGGACAAACGCAATCCTGGTGCGATAATTCGATATATCTGTATAGGAATCTTTTAAATCGATTGAGAATTCATTAGTCTTAACACCAAAGATAATAATTCGGTGTTTAAAAATAAAAAAATCAACAATTTCGTATCTGAGGTTGATTAAACAACGAAAATAATCATGTAGCTTCACAATTCTTTTCAACCTTAAACCTGATCCCAAAAACATAACCTCAAATTCATCAAACCTAACCTAACCTCAAAGTAATACACTGACTTTTTTCTAAATCTATGGGTATGATTACTTGAAAACTATATTTTTGAGCTTATATTTCTTAACTGTGAATCCATAATCGTACACCCATAAAAACCTAACCTCAAACCCTTCAAAACCTAATCAAAAAACCCTCAAAACCCAACTTCAAGTTCTAAGAACTTAAGCTAGAAATTCATAGAACGTATATGTTCCACACCAAGCAATAAAAGTCCTTGAAAACTTTTTTGGAACTTTTATTTTTTATTTTTGAAGCCCTTAACCACTATTTTTAAATATCTAACATCAAATCCAAGAAATCTGAGCTGGAAAGTCAAACGAAGGATATTTTCCAAACGAAAGGATGTCTCCTTGAAAACTATTCCGGAGCTAATATTTTTTATTTCTGAAGCCTCAGATCTATGCTATGTCCATAAAAACCTAACCTCAAACCCTTGAAACTTATTCTCGAATCCACAAAAAATAATGGATATTTAGATAGATAAAATTTAATTCGATAAATTACAAAAATTCAGCAATTTCAGCTAAAAACTCAAAAATCAATATCGTTTACGGAAATCATTGAATGGACTGCATTTATATTTATTTATATAAGACTTAGCCCCTTTTACCGCGTTAAGGTGGCGCCCTTTAAAAGGGTCGTTTTTTAGTTTTTTTATTATATCTTGTCTTTTTCTGTTTGCTTCTTTGTTTTTGTTTTTTTCTGCTTCTAATTTTTATTCAATGTTACTAAAATTTTCATTTTGTTTTTAAATACCGAATTATTATTTTTTGTGTTGAGGCTGAACACATTTGTAATTGGATATTAATTAAAAAAAAATAAAACAAATATGTAGTAACGGCAAAGCTGTAAAAATATAATGTTATAAAAAGATATTTGTTTTAGCAAAATTTATACAGTAATGTCACATTTGTCGGAGCCAATCCGTGAAACGTCAATATATACAAGGTGTTTCTGAAATAAGTACGTTCCTTGAAAAGGGTACTAGAAGGCACGAAAATAAGCAACTTTTATTAAGCAACTGATGGTCTAAAGGCTTCTGTTTTCGGGAAATTTAATTAAGATAATTAACCATAAATGTAAACCGACCCTGTGCATCTTGTGCAGGTGCGTTGTGTATTGCACTATATAACTTCGTATAAAATGTTTATTAGCACAAGAAAACAACTTTGAACAATTTTTGTAGAGCATATCGTCTATTAGTAAGTAATCGGTTTAATCGTTTAATTTTTGTGTTACGGAATTTGAATAAATTTCAGCATTTTCGAGCACAAAATTTAAACCGTCAAAACCGCCATCAGCGCTTGCGCACTGCGGCGCGCGACAGCTTCGACATCAAAGGTACAGCTGGACCATCATTTGTTTATTTTTGTGCCCTCTATCAGCCTTTTAAAGGACCTCACTTATTTCAGAAACACCCTGTATTTCTCTATATTTTTAAAGATTAGTGTAATTGACATTTTCTACATTATACTCGAAATTATGTTGACCATTAGACAACAAATTCATAGTTGTTTGTTTTTTTTTTTTAATTGAGAGGCCCGAAATAATCTAATTCCGTCCATTTCTTTAAAAAAATCTCGAAACCAAAATAAAAATGTTTCCTAATAAATTTGAGATCTCGAAGATACTAAAGCAAGGTTTGTTTTTTTTTTATGTATTGCCACTTTTACCGTGCTTTTATTAAATTCTCCCAGAAGACTAAAGAAAGCTGCACAGAGTATAACAAAAAGTGTTCAGGGTTAGTACACAATTTGAAAAAAAAAATAAAAAGTAACATCTTGATTTGCAACATTTGTGTACATATTTTTCTGTCATATATATTTTTTTAACGTAGGTAACTTGTGCACGACATATTATGTCCTTGTGGCGTTTCTAACAATTTTTGGCTTTCTATTTAGATTTCAGAACGAGCCATAAATCCTTCTACACTTTTTCCTTACTCAACTGTACACATTCTTACCTTCTAATACCTTTTATAGTTTTCAAAATGTTTACATGCAGCCGGACAGTATCGTACATAAGGGTTTCAAGTGTTTTAAGACTTTTAAAAAGCACTACGTAACAACTCTAGAGGCTGGAAGTGGGGACGAAAGCGATAGCGATTTGGTAAGTTCAATCGTATTGCTAGAAATTTGCTTTGATGAAAGTTGCAATTTTACTACATGCAATTCAAAGTTGCCGCCAGTGAAAACAGTTCTGACGTCACTACACTCAATATGTTGAGCTCATTGTTAACCCAATTATACAACCTTGCCTGTTATCGTCGTTGTATGAACGCGGTGTTAATGAGTTTCAACAATATTCAGTATTTTAAGAGCCGTGGATAACAGATCTTAAAATTTACGTGATGCTGAGGTAAATATTTAAATAGCCATAAAACCTAGTGTAAATCTCTTTAAATGGCGTTTACATTTTTATGATAAATAAACTGTGCCACGACATTCCTTTATTCATTGTTTGCCTTTTTGTACCGAGTCTGGTTGATATAAAAAAGTTAGGCGTTACTTCATTATTTGCGGTTGGTAGACGTGGAGGTAAATTCTTCTCTATCTTATATTAAGTTGTTTAATTCGTAATTTATTATCTATTGTACGCACCGTTGAAGAAATATCACATTTGTATGAATTAAAATAAGTCACCAAGTTAAACAACATAATTCCAAACTCTTCAAGGACCCCAAAAGTTTGACGAAAAGGGTTATATTCGAAATGTATGACTCGAATTGGTCTAGGGGTAAATTTTGGGCGCCAAATAATTAAAAATATACATATTTGATAACAATTGTATTATCTAGACAATATTTAGTGTATTTATCGATCTGGAAAATCTGGAATTATCTGGGGACTCAAATTTTCATGGAACTTTTTTCAAATTCCAATTAACTGCAATTAGTATTTATTCACAAAGTGCTGTGTTCAAATGTCACGACACTGAAGAATGAGTGCGCTAATACTAATAATTTCACTGTTCTTTAGAACTAAGTCGTGATATTTTAAATTCTTATTGAACCATATTTAATTAGCGCTGCACAGCTGCTTAAAAAAAATGAAAATCCCTTTCTTTAATCAGCTATAACTATTTAAATAACGTGTAATTTATTTAAGAAAGAAACTAACTACGCCAATGAAAACAACACAAGAAATTACATCTTAACATTAACAAATGTTAACAGCTATATTTTAAAAATATGATTTTTACTTTTGCAATAAAATTGACTACTTTGACCATGTAAGCTTTTCAGTATCTCTAGTAGTTCTTGAGATCTCTGTACTGATAATTAAATTTGGTTCACACTGTATATAAGTATAATGACAGTTTCAAAATTGGCATCTCGGTTGACGCCAACATTAAAAATATATTTTTAATAATTTTTGCTTGTTAAATACTAAATAAAGCACAATTTGAATATACTGAATTTTTTAATTAAAAATAACGCTTACATTTTTTGAGTTATTTGAACTAAATTTATACTATATGTATTTCCATACTAGAATAAAATTTATATAAAAAAGTGCTTCAATTTTTTTTTCTATTTCTGTTTAATAGTGGTTTTTAATATATTTTAATTAGAGTATAACTTTATCAATATTATTAACAGAGTAAATACTAGCCCATCTTATAAAGTTAATAATTTGACCAAAAAAATTAGAGTTGCTGATTTTGTACAGTATCGTTAATTAATTAGATTTTAGCTGATTAAGGTAATGTAATTTTTCCCTAAATTAATTCTTGTAGATCTAGGATGTTCTTATTTGATATTTAAACAAGCAAAAACTGTTAAGAGTAAAAGTTTTTTACTTTTTATCCTAATCACATTGTTAAATATTTACATATGATATACAGGGTGGTCCCGAGGTAATGGACCAAAATTCGTGGGTAGATTCCCCAAGCAAAAATATTGCGATTTAGCCGAATTTACCTTAGTCCAAAAGTTGATAGTTAAAGGGTGTTAAATGTAAAATATTATTTTAGTTTATTTCCATTTATTTCTTAATAAATGCAAATATCTACACAAAATTTTGGGGTTTGGGGTTCTTTGGGTAGAGGAATTGAAATTTGTTCACATTTTGGTTATAGTTCATAGAGGGCGCCAGCTGCCGTAGATTGAATGTGTTGGAAACGACATAACTTTTTTGTACTTTAAGGTATCTCATATTTGGTATCAAATTCTTATTTTCCAACTTTTTTATATAAAAAAGGTAGACTTTATGAAAGTAGCTGTCCCGCACCGTTTCCGATATATTTGACTTTGAAACTGCTAATGCTAATAGTTGAAATAACGAAAATAATTTATAAATGTCAAAAACAAGGGTTTATTTAGAATAAAAAATTGTAATAAACAGTAAAATAGTAAACATTAGTAAAAAAAAATTGCCTTTTTTACAATAATTGCTCTAAATGTCCACCTCTAAGTTCAATACATTTATCAACGCGTTTATTAAAAAATTGTCTTATTTTAAAGTATAAATCCTTAACGCGAAATGACTGCAGCATTTGAAATCTGCTGCTAAAGTTCTTTTCAGGCGTTTATAGTTTCTCCATAAACAACTGAATTCATGTAACTCCAAAAACGAAAATCTCGGCATTCTATCCCACATTTATGTACACGAGTATACAATTTAAATTATAAGCTAAGATGTAATTTTAATTAGGTACGAATAACACTTAATAGAAATTAGCATACAAATGACAGCAATAAGGTCAATTATTTGATTTTCGTCCAAATCCTACTTAAGAAACTTTGTCGCTAAATTAATAATACCTGTAGTAGGTACTTAATTGTAATTTAATGCAACAGCAATGGAAGCTTCAAAGCCAAATATCTCGAAAACGGTGCGGGATAGCTACTTTCATAAAGTATACCTTTTTTTGTGTAAAAAAAGTTGGAAAATAAGATTTTGATACCAAAGATGAGATACCTTAAAGTACAAAAAATTTATGTCGTTTTTAACACATTCAATCTATTGCAGCTAGCGCCCTCTATGAACTTTAACCATAATGTGAACAGATTTCAATTCCTCTACCCAAAGAACTCCAAACCCCAAAAATTTCTGAGGATATTGCATTTGTTAAGGAATAAATGAAAAAAAAAAAAACTGATTAATATTTTACTTTTAACACCCTGTATCTCTTTAATAATCAACTTTTGGACTAAGGTAAGTTCGGCTATATCGCAATATTTTTGCTTGGGGATTCTACTCATGAATTTTGGCCCGTTACCTCGGGACCACCTTGTATTGACGAAAAATTTAGAAATGATAGAAATCGATTTGGAAATATCAACGAATTTTCTGGTCTAAAAGTATATACCATAAATTGGTAAATCAGTAAATTGAATTTGCCCATGTCTCGTTCAGTTTTGGACTTGCAGATGTCAGAGGGAACCGCCAAAATCGAGGTTCTATTATTATCCGTCTTGGATTCATATAAACTTTTTGTTTGAAAGAAGATCACCTGGTACATCTCGTATATAAATTGGGTTATTTGACAATATAACCAGGAACGAGTTATTTTAAACTTTCTCTGTCGGGAAATTGTTAGCATTTTTCAGATTCTCATATTTAGCTAGTTCTCATCATCTGCTATGTTTGTGAAAGTTTATTTTTGTACCGAAACCGACAAAGCCTCCAAATAATTACCAAAATAACTCGAAAGCACATTCGAAGTGGATTGATGAAAGTACAATAATATTAATAATATATTATCTTGAAAATGACAAGAAATTTCTAATTGTGGCAACGGCTTGTGGCTTTGCAAAGGAACATTTCCAATATGATGGATAGTCGAAGTTGTCCAGTAGGTGATAATTCTTTTCAGGATTTGACCGACGCTACAGAATACTTGAAAAAAATAGTTTTCAACACTGATTAGAATGTAAGTTAAACAAAACGTCGATAAATTATGAATAATTCGTAGATTTAGTTTCGCTACAAACTCTTACGTAAAGTATTAGTCACTGTATTACCGAACTGTATTGTATTACCGAAATGTAAAAATTAAATGAACAAATATTTATATTAGAGCTCTATTTATACAAGGTGTTTGTAAATAAGTGCGAAATGTTACAGGGGGTGGTTGCTGAAGTTATTTTGTGATAAAAAGTTCATATAAACTTAGTTCGAATTATACTTCGTTTCCGAGATACTGTTTTTAATTTTTAATTTATTTTTATTAATTATTTCAAAGAATCTTAAAGATATTGACTCGAAATTTGAAAAACGCTTTGGAGGGATAAGTGTGCTTTTTTGAAGTAATCTGAATATTTCAACTAGCACCAGTGGCGTTCGTGCGAGAATGCCACAATTTTTAATTAAAAAAAAGTGGTACGCCACTGACTTTTTCTCGTTTTGATATTTTTTTAGAAATCCGCCATCAATTCTGAATCAAATTGGTCTCTTCAATTTTTTTCGTAAGATGCACCGTTTTTGAGGAAAAAAATAAAACATTTTATTGCAAGTTGTGTATTTTTAATTTCTATTGATACATTATCTAGTAGGTTGCTGTCAATATTTCTAAACAAAATACAACCACTATTTATAAACATAGTCATATCCAGCAGAATGCTTTTAGGAAACTGTTAACACATGCATTAATCACAATAATTATTGAGTATCCTTATAAATTTGCTGCACAAAACAGGAAGGGTACATTTTCTGATGTTTGTATCTTCTCCGTGATCTTACAATACGAAAAATTAAAGGAAGTTGCTCTAGTTTAGTGCTACGCTTCGTCACTTCCTAGATGAATCTACTTGTTCTCTCATTGTCTCACTAAAAGTGAGACCAGCCTTAAGAAAAATTTTAGTTATCTCAGAATTAGAATTTTTTCTTAAAATTTGTACAAAATATACGTGTCTGTAAAGTGTAACCAAAAGTAATTAATAAATGTCAGAAATATTTGAAAAATTTAGCGAAAATCAAGCAACTTTGCAATAGACGTTGAAATTACGCCGTCTTTTATGTCACACGTTGCATAGACAAAGGTCAGGGTTGTCTAGGGGTCACTACTCCATTTTGTTAATTTTTCTTGTTTTCCTAAAATAGTCCTTAATAACCTTCAACTTGGATTTATTTTTTTCCACAGATTTTGATGACCTTTTGAGTTGCGATTTTTTTTATTTATATTTATCACCTACCAGAAACATAAAAAATGCAAAAAGCTAGTTAAAATTAGCTTCACCATGCCTGCCAAATGGAAATGAGAATCACGTAACTAATTCGCCATTATCATAAAAGACCAGATCCTGTCTACCTTGACAGTAGTTTATTTATAAACTGGAAAAATAAGACACTTAATTTGAAACATCGCAAGGTTTATTCAATTCCCTGTCGGGCCTACAAAGATAACTTTTGTTCCAAATTACTTTTCAAAGCAATGGAAAGATACGTAAATACTTGTAAACAAGGTGTCCGATATGATCCTAAGCGTATGATATTAAAAAATGGGGATTTTCTGTATTCACTGATAGTGGCTGGTCATAATTAAGTGGATGTGGTCGAAATAAGACAATTTTAGAACATAATAATTTACTCAATTAGCCACAGCATGCCATTCCGTTCACTGAAGTGCTTGTGCATTTCAATAACGCGATATTAAATTGTGGACGGCACATGGCCGCTTGGGAGGAGTCATTTCGTCTTTTTTGGGAGTTAAAAATAACGTACAAGAGTTAGATGACCTATACATATGACACCATACAACAGACTCGGGTAGGGACATCGATGTTTTGTTTGCTAGACACATATAGCTTGAAGACGGACGTTTTGACTTTTTGGTACTTTAATTTTAATTGTAGTAGGTAGGTTTTTTGCATATTGCAAAAATGTGTATTATAATACTAGTCAAGTGACTACCTACTACTAGATATTGAATTTTTTTTAATTCGTAAGTATTTGGGAGTTAAGTACTGCAAATGTTTTTCAAAAATAACAGCAGATTTAATATTTCGAGGTATAAATATGAGTTAGAGATAAAAATGAAATGCATTTTTCATTAATTTCTAAAGCAGAAAGGTTATTTTTACATTTATACGATGGCCAAATGCGCCAAAGCCTCAGTTGTTCTACGAAGAATTCTAAAATCTTTTTGGACCGACCCAATCGAACGTCCACTATTTTCAATTCATATGCTATTGTAATGAAGTCATTAATTTATTTCTACCTGGTTTTACCTCAGTGTTGTAAACATTCAGTAATTCTCCTGGTCGCTTATGTAACGCCGATTGTTTACCACAATTCATATTCTTTTTTTAAAACTAACCTCGTGACGAAGTTTCGACGAACTTCCCATGAAAAACCATGAGGCGCGGTGTTTGTCATTTTACTTGCAAGGATAAATGGTAAACGTAACGTCGACTTTTTCTCTCATAAGATAAATAAACAATTAAAATGTTGGTGTTTTTCCTTTTGAATTAAATTGCAGTTTTAAGTGCTGCTCATTGTTGTTGAATTGATTGAATGGGCAGCCAATTGGTGATTTCGTATGCTTTGGGAACTATTAAATAATTAATAAATTTAATTATAGTGTTCTGGCTATTGTGATAGTAGCAGTCAGATGGTCGTTTCTCATTTTACATGAGGTTTTGTTGCTGCCTTGAGATATCTTTAAATGTATAAATAAGGAATTGTTTCTTTTTATAAAAGTTATAATTCAAATAATTATTATTTAAAACATTATTAAAAATATTATTATTAGGTACACAGTTTGTCTAAATTTGAATCAATGCACAAATAACAGCCTTTTCCCCATTTTAACGCAGATTTTCTATAAAATGTAGTTAGTTTGAAACTCGAACTACTTTTTGGTGTAAAGAAATTTGTAATTACGATGCCACTTGTTCAAAAACGGCAAATTACAAATTTCTACATTTTGTATGCCTTCTGTGACACACAATGCACGTGCACAAGATGCACAGGGTCGCCTTACATTTATGGTTCATTTTCTTAATTGATTTTCTCGGAAACAGAAGCATTTCCTTAATAAAAGTTGCTAATTTTCTATCGCTCATTTCAAGGAACGTACTTGTTTCAAAAACACCCTGTATAACAGTTGTGCATTTAGTATCACAACATATCGTAATGGTTTCCTGGTGAATTACTGAGGGAATAGGATATGAAATGTTTGCAATAGAAGCAGTTTCCTTGCTTTCTAAGTAATTAGCTCTGTCTGTAATTACTAGATTTGTGTTGCAAAAGGTCTCCGATAAATTAATGTGAGATATATTCCACGGGATATATGATAAAATTTCAGGATTTTATGGTACAACTATAGTGGCCATATCTTTTAGAATAAGTTGTGATATAGTCTTTCCGAAGTCAGTTGAACATGTATAAAAACGGTTAGCAATAAAATTTAATGAGTTTCATAGACGTCCTTAAAAAAGTTTTCTGCTAAAAGAAAAAATAATTTGTACCTATATAATGTGTCGACAATCTCTATTACTCGTATACAGGGTTGGAAAATCCACATGGTCCATGTGCCTTTACATGAGAGCGACAAAGTAAAGTAAAGAAATCCGTGCGATAGACAAGGATGGCTAAATTGAAGACGTTTCATAATCTGAATAGTCACCGCCCGTTTCGGGTTACAACTATGCAGATTATGAAACGTCTTCAATGTAACCATCCTTGTCTATCGCACGGATTTCTATGACTTACTTTATCGCTCTTACGTAACGGCCGATGTACCATGGGGACTTTCCGAACCTGTATGTTCATTTAGCCAACAATATATTTTAATTATTTATATCTTCAGACAATTTTACTATATCGATGGTAAATTTCGTTTTGTTACGTTTCAAAAGGTCTCCAAAATGTCATGTTGTAATATTAGTAAATTAAATATCCCTCTTATTTCTCCCTTTCGCAATTGTAATATGAATGATTAATAGAAGGTGCCTATAATAAATAATAAATTACCTGAATCACACCAAATTCCGCATTGCTGCACTGCACTGCTAGGCAATTTGTCAGCCACTTGTCAACAACTGAGATTTATTGCCCGCGCGCACATTCTTCAACTGGTCGTATACATTTCTACCACTCGTTTAGTTCGACCAGACCTGTATATGGATGGGTATGGCTAAATAAATATGGGAACAAGTGTTTCAAATATTTCAATTCCGAGAGTACTGCCAACCTCTTGGTTCTTCAATTGAGATAGGAAAAACTAAACTTTGCAGATTTTTCTCTTGGAATATCTTAGGTTTTTTTCAGGCTTTTACGGTTACTTTAGTAAGATTCATATATTTCGAAAGCTTACCTGTAAACGTTGATTTAATCTTAAAATTATAGGAGTTGCTAGAATATCTATTGCCAAATCGCTATAGTTTCAAATTTTAAATATTAAAATTATATAATTTTTTCTTGCATTTTTTATTTCATTATTATTATTATTATTATNTAGAAGATATAAACTTTTATTATTATTATTATTATTATTATTATTATTATTATTAGATTTTAGTTGAGTAGTTCCTATATATATTTTTTTAAATGCTAGTTAAATAATGACTTCATACAAAAATCTAAAAAAATCAAGTTTTTTGGCACATTATTCATGGCGACAAGCAGAAGACATTGGAAAAAAGTTTTCACGAAATGTTAGTTTGAAAAATAATATGTAATTTAAAGGTTTTACTCTGTCTGATTCAAAAGGTTCGATAAATTTTAATTTATGAAAATGTATTAAACTTTATCAACTCTTTGTAAAAGTCCAAAATCGGAAAAAATACGTATCTAGAACATTTTAGAAAATTTGTTCATCACAAATCTGTGGGAAACTCTACCCATCGATTGTTACACCTAGAAAAAATTATTGGTACACTTGGTCTAGTCGGAATGCCACATCATGCAAGGTCACCGAGATGACTCCTCCGCCATGGGCGTTCGGCCGGTAATTCAGTGGGCGGTGGTAAAGATCTAAAAGGCCACACGATTTATTTTAATGTTTGTGTTGGTACTGTTTATTATTCTTGAATAATGGTCGTTGTTATTCAGTTGTGATCCATTTAGACGATTAGGCCTTGAGATGAAGACATCTGGAGGTTATATTGTAAGCAGCAATAATATCTTTGAAAATCAACGAATTGTTTTTTGACAATTGGAAAGATAATGAATAATTTCATTCGCTAAACAATCGTTAAGCAAATATTATGAGTCTTACTTGTTGAATAGTCCAACGATGTGCCATTTCTCTAGCTTTGACGGTGAATATTTGGCGCGTGAAACATCGATATGCACCATCCACGCGATACGACATTTGTTTGCGTTTGACAAATTTGTATATTACGCATATCTACGCACATATTTACATTCTTGAGTATTTAGTCATGCACACCATACTACATTTGTTTATTTTGTAAATATTTAGCAAGTGACTGCGTCTAGAGCTGAATTTATTCATTAGTTTGCATTAGGTGTTCTTAGAAACAAATAAGAGAGTTTTAATAAGAAATAAATGTCACTGATAATCTTAACTTCAATACGTGTTATAATTCTTTTGCCATAATTTGCTTATAACCTAGAGGATTATCCTTATACCATGTTTTTAAGGACACCATTCTTACAAGAGAATGTTTTCTACAACTATTTGAAACATTTAATAGTTGAACTATGACACTATTTTCAAGGGCAGCGAAAAACGACGAAAGGCAACAGAAAACGGACACAGACATTGATAAATCTATCTTCCTTCTCTGAACCTAAGTGGGGATTATATTCGTTTTTCTTATTTTTTTAGTTTAAATGTGATTAACTGTAGAAGTTTACGGTGGTATTCCATATAAATGATTTTCAATAATTTTTTGAAGTATCAAATCATCATCTTTTGGCATCATAAATACAGAGCCATCTTGGCGTCATCAATATTAATGATTCGTTTACAATGAACAATGACAAAACGTTACGTCTGCACTCGAGATAATGCGATCGCTGATTGGTTGAATATAATGTAAAAAGACACATAAGAGATGAAATTTTGATCTGGAATTTAAAAAATTATTGGAATTAATTTAATTTCGGCACCTCTTCAAACGTGGCGCCGCCACTGGTGTCTTAGCCAACTTCTATTCGTGGAATGTTACGTTCACCTCGTTCACCGCTCGCACAGTCATAGCCATCTCCCTGATAGGAATTCATATAAATTCATTTGTTTTGCAACGTAGATCGTCAAAATAAATTATCTGTACACGAACGTATGGGTGTATTAAATCGATGAGGATGCGAAATGATTCGGTTTGGTCTTCCTGGTTCGAGGGGTAGGACATCCTTTAAATAGGTGTACAAATTCGTGAGAAGTGTTTAAAAAATAGATTTAGATATATATCAAAATCGGCATAAATGTGAATTAAACACAATTAAATATCCGATAAATATACGGAAAATGCTGTAACAAACATATTCACCTAGTTTTATAATGTGAAGTTGTATTAATAGTCAATTAAATGGGCCTTTAAATAGCAATTTGGTCAACTTGCCTGAATTTTTTATATAAGTTAGTTTGAGGTATATAATAACAATAAATGACAGTAATTTTTTTTTCAATCCCCGGCCAGGGGTGAAAAAAGATAAAATAAAAGAGGTTTTCAAGATAACTCAAAAGGGGTACGAGCTAGAAAAAAAAATTCTTATAAAAGTTATAGAGTATAAAATTCTACATAAAAATGGTTCATTGACTTTTTCTTGTACTATTAAAATTAACAGAGATAGGGTGGCTAGAAGTTAAGGGATGATTTCAGAAATTTAAAAATAATCATAATAAGCAGAAAAATGAATTAATTTTATAATTTTTTTTCAATCTGCTCTAAAAAATGTATAGTTTCTTTTCAGAGAAATAGACATGTTTTTAAATTTTTAATTAAAAAGTTATAACAATTTCAATTTTTTAATCGTTAATGTTTATGATTTAACACTAAAACAATTTTGTTCTATGCCATTCGATTGATTATTTAAAATAATGAATATATAAAAAATCACTTTCGCTTTGTGAAATTGTTAACTTTTTTATTAAAAATTAAAAAATATATCTACAGGGTGTTTCTTAATAACGTGCTAATATTTCAGGACGTTATTCTTAGGTCCATTTTAAGAAAAAAACTTCATATGAACATATGTTCTAAAAGTCTTAACTTTTGTACTACAGAGTGCTAAAGTTTTATGAAAAAACATTTATGATAACTTTGGTATTACCTACCCTAGATATTTTTTCAAATTTGGTACACGCCTTCTATTCATCGAGATGCATTTTCTGATGTACAAACAATTATTACTTTTATCAGTGGCGTCTGTACAGGTTTTGTATTGAATATTTTTGTAGAAAAATATGTTACGCCACTGCTTTTTCTTAAATTAAACATCAGTTTTAAAATCCTCATTCCTTTCTGAGCAAATGTGGAGTCTTGAATTTTTTTCGTTTGACGTACGGTTTTCGTATAAAAAATAAAATTCATTCATTTACATCTTATTGGATCACTTACGAGAAAAAAAAAGATATATGTAACTTTGAACAATAATTTATTTAAGATAATAACTTTTAAACGTTGAAATTATGAAATTACAGTAATCTACATAAATTTTGGAATGGTAAAAGAAAATTACCCTGGCGTAACGTATTTTTCTTCAAAAATATGCAATACAAAACCTGTACAGACGCCACTGGCAAAAATAACAAATATTGTTTGTTCATCAGAAAATGCATCTCGATGAATAGAAGGCGTGTACCAAATTTAAAAAAATATCTAGGGTAATACCAACGTTATCAAAAAAAACATGTTTTTTCATAAAACTTTAGCACCTTGTAGTTGAAAAGTTAAGACTTTTAGAACATATATTCATATGAAGTTTTTTTCTTAAAATGGACCCGAGAATAACCTCCTTAAATATTAGCACGTTATTAAGAAACACCCTGTATTTTTCTGAAAAGATGGTTTACATTTTTAACAGAAATTTGAAAAAAAATTATAAAATTAATTCATTTTTCTGCTTATGATTTTTTAAATTTCTGAAATTATCCAGTCTCCCTAACACTGTTAATTTTAATAGTACAAGCAAAAGTCAATAGACTATTATTATGTGGAATTTTTATAAGAAACTTTTTCCCTAGCTCATACCCCTTGATTATCTTGAAAAACCCCTTATTTTGTCTTTTTTCACCCCTGACCAGGGGTAAAATTCAGGCAAGTTGACCAAAATTGCGATTTAAAGACCCATTTAATTGGACTATAAGTTCGTTACAATTAGTGTATTGAAGAAATGGTGGTTTATTTTTCTTAAAAAGATGACTGAATTCGTTTTAATTTTAGGATGTTTTTTATAAAGTTTTTGTAGAATATTAATTGCAATTTTATTTTGTTCCTAGAGACAAGCTCGATAATAATTTTAATTTCTCTTCATAAGTAACTCCTGTTATATGTATTTACATACTACAGCGTTTATTTTATTTACGTATTACAGAAAAAAATTGCGGCACTTTTAACGCAATCGAATTCGTCGATATTCTACGGAACGAAAATCACAATAAAAATTTTTATCAAACACATTTTTCTTGCTTCTTTTTGTATTGCTTTATGTTAATAGATCAAAATGACTTCCTTGTTCCTTTTTTATATGTATGTTTAATTAATTCAATGAAAATATACTTATATATAGGTTTTGTAATATGAATAATCCCCGCATTGATTATATTGGTTAATATGGTTAATATTTTAATTTTGATATTTGCTAATACATATTTATTGTAAACAATTCGTGAGTGGAAATTTTTGTTATTATATTAAGATCTTTTTCAATAATCCTTTAAATTATATTAAATTAAATTAATTGTCATTACTTTTTGCCAATATAAAATATACTAATACCTACTATTAAATACAAGCCGAGTGTCCAGTAATTTTTTTTGAAACAGTAATTTTATTTCCTATTTATTTGCGAAGATTAAAAATTAACAACAATATCAAATTACTACACTGTTCATTGTAAATTAATCATTACTGTTGATGACTAATTTGGGGATAATCTCCTAAGGGCGACCAAGTGGGTGTATTTTTTGCTTTCTCGAACCTTTTTCCGATTTTTTTTTTTAATTTTTAAATCAGTGAATCTCTGACGTGTTTTATTTTTTGTTGTTATCGACTTTATTTCTAATTGCGATCTGTTACAAGACCGTGACTCACAAATATCGACTCGCTATTCTGTCGGAGTATTTACGAAATAAAAAAACGTCGGGTTTTATTCCAATTTAGAGAAACAATGGGCAATAATGACACCACGCTTCACGTGTAATGGGTCTAATAGGAAAAAATAAAGCCGGGTACCGTTTCCTATTCATGTGCAGCCCAGCCAGGGACGACCAGCTCGGCGTTGTTAGTGTGACCGGATATTGCGTTTCGAGAGATGCTAACGGAACTTCCGCCGCTATTCCGATCGAATTTCGTCCGGGCGGGGAGGACGATCGCAGTTTTTGACGCGGCGATACGTATTAAAATGATTAAAATTTAAATTTACGTACATTAACTTCTACAACTCTTAACAAAATCGTTTAAAGAAATAGGTACGTTAAATGTTAATAAATAATTGGCCTTTTACTGTGAATTATAAAAATTATTTTTATTTTAATAAAAAAACTTGTTAATATATTGTATCACACCAAATTCCGCATTGCTGCACTGCACTGATAAGCCATTTGTCAACAACTGAATTTATGGTCAGGTCGCCCAGTGCGGCTGTGTTTGTGCCGCGTTTGCCCGCGCGCTCAATTTTCAACTGGACGACCAGACCTGTATATGGGTATGGCTAAATAAATATGGGAATAAGTTTTTCAAATATTTGAATGCCGAGTTGCTGCGTCAGCGATCGAACCTGGTACATACTGCCAATCTCTTGGTTCATCAATTGAGATCGGAAAGACTATAACAGTTAGATCGGCTTTTCCACAAATTATGACAAAGTTTCCTCAGATCTATTGGATACAAGAAAAAGGTGGTGCTTTGCAGAATATAATTACTAGTTGTTCGAGACTCTTATACAGGCTGTCCCCTAAAAAAACGCCGCAAGCCATAACTCCGTTATTTATAGTCTGATTTAAAAAAACAAAAAATTAAATGAAATGTCTCTAAATACACTACAAAGCGAGCCTGTTAGAGCTCATTTAGTCCACTTTTTTTTAATTGGCAATATAGTTCTTTTGTGTAGATTTATTTTCTGAATCAAATGATGTATATGAACTTTACTTTTGTAAAGCATTTATTACAGAAAAGACGACAAAATATTAGTCATGATAAATAAATGTATTTTGACTAATCATCTGTGCCATGGAAAACAAAAATATATACAGCAAAGTAAATAAAACTCAAAAGAGAATTTTATAGTTAACAGAAAAGAAACAATACAATGAATATCAATTAAAAGAAAAACAATTTAATTAAATACGACATAACATTAATTAAACACAAAACACATTAAACCAAGAACAACAAACACAAAACAATTAAAGAAACTAATTGTAGCCGTCCTCTATTGCCTGTACTTTTTGAGGAATGTATGGCTTGAATTTGTGCTTTTTCAATACTGCATGTACAATTCTCTTTGATGCTCTATTATTATTAGAAATTTCCCGAATGGAAATTCTTGGGTTTTCTCGATGTTTTCACTAAATTGGCGTTCTTCTCGCTTTGGTTTCTGAAAAGCACCATAGTTTCTCAAATTTTCTTCAAGTCTTACAAATCTACGTGGTTCTGGAACTTCTCTGTGAGGAAATAGTTATTTGTAAAGGCCGACTCCTGCACCATGATTTGTATTACACCGAAAGTATACCTGAATCATGTCCATCAATTGATCATTACTCATAATTTGCACTGTTGAGCTTATTTCAATAAATAACCTACTGTAAATCACACAGAAAGAGTATAATGCGTAAAAAAAATGATACACGAATGCTAAAATTACATTTACTTGCTTTGTTGTCTATTAACGGCCGCTAATAATGCGGTATTGACTGATATTTTCAAGCATTTTCTGTAATGCATATTCCACAAAAGTAGTTTTTAAAATCAGACTATAAATGACGGAGTTATGGCTTGCGGCGCTTTTTAGAAGACAGCCTGTATAACGTGATCTACAACAGTAAGCGAAAAATAAAGGATATGGTTCAGAATCCAATTTTAATAAAAAAAAAGACGAAATACCTTCGTTTTTCAGATTTTAAAGGTAAATTTTAAATATTACGCAAGATAACAGTATAACAAAGATTTACTGTATTTTTCCCTTCAAAGATTTGCATTACATTTTCTTTGAAGATTATAATTTTTCTGTTAAAAACCTCAATTAATGCATGATTCAGAAAGCCATTAAACTAATAACAAAATAAACATAATTACGTAATTTCTGTTGAATTTCGCATAATCAGGTAGACCACCAGAGTGAGTAATGAATTTAATTATTACTAATTACTTTAACGCCTCATAAAGTAATAAAATTTCATAGACGAACTTTACTTTGTAGATTTTGTAATGAACATCTGCATTTTGGTGAATTATAAGCTTACCATAGTTGCCATTTGAGTTTTTTAATCCAAAGGCGAGAAAAACGTTATTAACCATAAAAGCTTGGTTTTTATCTTGTTTCAGCGATAAAGGAATCATTAAAAAAAAGAACAACCGCATTCTTACCAAATCGGATATGACACACATCCTCTAGATGATTTTAACATCTATATCTGAACAAAAATGCTGTTGATGTAAATAAATACTCAACTTCATTTAACGTTATTTCTTTATTGAGTTATTTTTTAATCCAATTTCACTGAAAGTGGCAAAAAAACTAAAGACAATTACACGAGCAATTTTCTTCTAATTTCGCAGAAGACTCGTATCTAAATAACTGAACTTATTGTTAGTTTATTAATTGCTTTGGTTCATAAAACAATTAAATTTTATTGGCAGGCATATAATATAGTCATTAGTTATTGCTAAACAACACAGTAAATAATTCTTCATTTATCTTAAAGTGGAACAAACATGGACGCGAGAAAACAAACACAAATATTTCTTCGCAGCCCCTATATTAAAGGGAGAAAAAAATCTCGCTTGCAAAAGTATGTTTTCCCGTGGTGGTTAAGCACGCACCTGCCTCGTTTTTGATATAAAATACCTGCTTATAAACACCGAATTATAAGTAATATTTCTCGGTTGAGGTACCCCTAATTACCGGGCATTACTTCGATCACTCGAGCAAGAAACTCGTTCTGTGCACTGAAAAGAATCGGCTCGACGTTGTGCGTTGTATCCTGCAACTGCTTGCAATTTACAGAGGTCTCTTAAAAAGTGGAATATTAATATACAGATACATCGCTAATATCCTATTTAATTCAGCCGTTATAGCACATAATTTATTAATGTATTGTTGCCTTTTTTGGTGTGCTCGTTGAATATGAAGACTACCTTGTTAAACGTATGTTTGAGTAACCGCGATATTTGTGTAATTACATTACAATTTTAAACAATTTCTTTATGCATTTACAAATTTGAACGCGTTTTTGTTGAAATCCGTTGGCTTTAGATATATTAGAAAGGTATACCTTGTTTAAGCAGAAAAGTTGGGGGAAAAGTGAAATACACCGTGGCACAAACAGTTTTGGCAATTTAAATGCGTCCTAATGGTCGCTGGTGGCGCCCTCTAGAAGAAATACATTTTCACGCAAAAGAGGCTAATACGCTCAATCCCGAACTAATAAACCCATAAGGTTTGTCAAATATGTCAAAAAATCGCGATACTGGCACTTTTAGGTTAGGATATCTCGAAAACCAAAGTCAATTTAGAAATTTGGACCTTGGATTCGAATTCAGCGCACCAATATCCTTTGGGAAAGTATATTCGTGTCGTTGGGTTAAAATCTTGTCAGCCCGTGTTATTAGTTTAATATACGATTTGAGAAAATGCGCAAAAAAAATTGGGAGAGAATCATTGATCCCTCTGAACATGACAGGTTCCACGCTTGCTATTTATTTCAGAATTCGAATAACAAGCTTTTAGTTGGTAAACATGACTTCTGTGTCAACTAATTCATATTCATTTCGCATGTCTGCCAAAATTCAGGAATATATTCATAAGATGAGTTTGCAGGATGTCTCGTTTTTGATTTAGGTATTTCTCATACATCATCCTTCATCAAGTCCCGTAAAAAACTGGAAAATATGATGTTTTATTATGAAAAGTAACATAGTTGAACTTATTAGAAAAATGAAATTCCAGAAATAATAAAAATACCTCTAAAATATAAACTGGAAAAAAATATTTTCTTAGGCTATTCCGACCCCATTGCGAATTTTTTTAACTATAATTTGAGTTTTAAAAATAACACAAAGTTATTAAATGTTGTAAATTTTTGTTAAAACTCAATAAAACTTATTAGTCCAGGCGGTAGATCATTCGTCATCTATTTTGTTGTACAGAAAAATCCCAAATATTATGCAGAATAAGAATCCGAGTCTTCCTATTCCAAAAAAACATTGCTAAATTCAAGTGAACAACAAATAGACAAAAAGAAGCAAAAATGACCCGTTTTTGACATATTTTTTTTTGTAACATTGAAAGTAAGCCCTAAATCAAAATGTAATTTTTTATTTTTTGTTTATTTGCCAATTTTCTATAGTCGCAACAACTCCGAATATAAAAGTTGAATTTTACATTAAAAATGTGCTAAAAATAGTAGAAAATCATATGTATATTTGAACAATTTTTAAAATAAGTAAATATTTAAAAATATTGATGAAACTTAGTGAACAAATAGTAAAATATATGTCAATTCTGCCCTAAAAATTTTGCAATGATCGATCACGTGGTTTTCGATTGACAGGATTGTTAATTAAGAAAATTTCAAAAACTTTATCACGTACCGTGGGTTTAAATTAAGGTTTAGAAAGGACACATAATTTTTTAGAGATACTCGTCATAATAAACAATGATCAATACTAAAAATACCTGTTTTTACACTATTATAACCATTTAGAATTGTAAACAATTATCTATTGCCCAGAGATTTTTCTATGCAATCGACAATCGAATGCAAAAAAGAATATTCTTATTCCTCTCATTTTGCTATATATCAAATTTAAAAAAAAAATCGTCTTGATAAGTGCTACCGTTCCCGCAACTGCTCTCAATCATCCTCACTCTCGCTCTGCCAAGAAATTCCAATGACCACTGACCTTTCTTGATTTTTCTTTCATTAAGCTTTTCGGTTTTCTACCGAAAATGCACTAAACGGATATTGAAAGTACTTGTAGTTAGCTATAAAAACATATTTTTTTCTCTCAACTTCGCTATTACGTGACCTATAAATTATTATTAACTTTACGCTTCTATATCAGAATCTACACATTACAATGCTGTCGTATTTGGCTAAAAAGCACGGGGTTACGACGTAGTTTTTATGTGTGCAAGATTTTGTCGATTGCAGATATTTTTATTATTGATCATTGTTTATTATGACAAGTATCTCTAAAAAATTGTGTGCCCTTTCTAAACCTTAATTTAAACCCACGGTAAACGATAAACTTTCTGAAATTTTCTTAATTAACAGTAGTTGTCAATCGAAAACCACGCTATAGATCGTTGCAAAATTTTTAGGGTAGAATTGACATATGTTTTACTTTGTTCACAAAGTTTCATCAATATTTATAAATATTTACTTATTTTAAAAATTGGTCTAAATACATATGATCTACTATTTCTCGCCCATTGTTAATGCAAATTCAACCTTTTTTTGATTCGCAATTATTGAAACTTTATAAAAAACATCAAATAAACAAAAAATAAAGAAAGACTTTTTTTATTTAGGGCTTACTTTCAATGTTACAGGGAAAAATATGTCGAAAAACGGGTTATTTTCCTTCTTGTATGTTTGCTGTTCCCCTGATTTAGCAATGGTTTTTAGAAATAGGCAAACTCGGATTCTTATTCTACATAATATTTGAAATTTTTCTGTACAACAAAATAGATGAGTTCAAACACAAACGCCAAAGTCTACTTTTACTTCTCTAGCGCCTGGACTAAATATATAAATAAAATGTGCAATGTTTAGCTACATATTTCACTGTTATTTATTATATAGGTACTGTAGTTGTTAAATTTCTATACATTGAAGTCATATTCGTTGGTAAAATACGTGAATAATATAAATACATTGCATTATTGTAGGCGTATATAAAAATTTCCTTTGTTTTTTATCTTAACAATTTATTTATTTACTTTACATACGCGTAGGAATTGTAAATATTGAGAATGTACTCGAGTTCAATTTGTAAACCGCTAAAGAATTTGTTTATAAAGTAATAGGAATTTGAAAAAAATACATACTAAAGCAGGAATAAATTTAAAGAAATAATGCAAGAAATCTAGCCGTTACTGTAATAAATTTAAACAATGTCAGTAATATTTTAATTAATTTCAAGTACATAATCACAAATACCCACCATGTGTTTTTAGAAGTCCTCAAGGGTATGTTCTTGGTCCTTTACCTTTCTCTGTTTTTATCAGTGATCCGAGAATAAACTTTAAATATTGATCAGATGGATTGTATTCTAAAGTGGCGCTTTTTGCAGGTTATGAGCCAAGACGTCAAGAAAGAGAATCCCCTCCAGTTCAAATTCCGCGCCAAATTCTACCCCGAAGACGTCGCCGAAGAACTCATCCAGGATATTACCTTGAGGCTGTTCTATCTCCAAGTAAAGAACGCCATCTTGTCGGACGAAATATACTGTCCTCCCGAAACTTCCGTCCTACTGGCGTCGTATGCGGTGCAAGCCAGACATGGCGACTATCAAAAAGGGATGCACAATGCTGGGTTCTTGGCCAACGATAGGCTGCTTCCCCAGAGGTGAGTAAAGATACGTGGTGATTTGTTTGGATCCGTCCAAAAATAAATTCAGGAAAATAATGGGATATATTTCAATAATCTACTATATAACAAAAAAAAAAAGGAAAAACTTTGTGAGTTGCATCATAACATTGTAATTTAATGTCTGTCACATGACATAATATGTTCCCTGTCACGAGTTCTTTTGGGCATTTTGTAAAATTACACCACGAATTTGCGCTAAATGTAATTACTTTGTCGCAATATTCTTCAGGAGTAAAAGTTACCATTGTTACACTTTTGCATCACGTTTTTTTAACGTGTTCGTAGTTGTTAGCGGAGTTATTGATCTAAACTAATTATCCAGGACACAATTGACGATTGATTTTATTTTCTTTCTCAATTTCTCACTGATTACTCATCATTAACAGATCAGATCCCGTATAAACCATATTTGTATCATTATAAAACATTTTGAATAAGATCTGTTGCTTCTTTTCCGTTTCTACTTTTATAAATCAGATGACAACATTTTTAAGAGTTGTCGCAGTGGCTAGGGTCGGTCCTGATTTGAACGCAATAAATCCGCGTCAAATCTTTTTTTTTTATGTATTCGTTAGGTGTTATCGGGGAGGGGTATTAGCATTGTTTGTTTTATCAACCTCGTGTTTGCCAATTTTATTGCCGTGGATTATGCTTACCGAATTAAATTGGCTTCCATATTTTAAATATTTTATTAGAAATTCTAGGCTAAGCTAATTTATATTCATTCAGCAATAACAGTGCAGGTATAAGAGTTACAGAAAAGCGATTTCCTTTTAAAATTCCTTTAGAAAAATTGGAGAAAGCGTAAACATTCACATATGTTTTTGATTTACTGTAGCGGCTATACTTTTGGATAAATTTTAACTTTCGTAATTTTCTTCTAGCAATACTACTGCATCTTTGCATTCTGCATGTTCTTTGAGCAGGAGGTATGCAAAGCGTTTGGTTGGCTTTTTTTTTGTTAGTTTGTTCCTTGACTGACTTTAATCTTGAACGATTTATGAGCCGGCTAAGTTACTAAGAACACTGTTCTAAAAAAATGTTCATCGTAATGTTTGACTTAATTATTAAAAATCTACTAATAACCGTGATGTCATGTTTATGCAGTAAATATAGAATACTATGGTGTTGTTATTTTTAGCGCACAAGCATGTTCACTTGTATATTCACATGACTCTCATTTGTGTGTTTACAGCTTCCTATATTTTGATAAATGAAAGAAAGGCGTTTTTTCTTTTTATTTACTGTGGATTTCCTATAAATCACTAAAATTGTTAGGAAATAAATAAAATCAGTAGCTTGCATTTAACATATATGTATGCTGGTTTGTGTGTTAGTTGTCTTAATTTTGTGAAGCGGTTTTGAAATGTTTATTAAAAATATCCTTTAATCTAAAATTAATTTAGCAACACTAAGACGTTAAAATGGTAGATGATTTTTCTTCTATGGGTCACGGGCTTATTGTCTTTTGTTTTCGAAATACAGGATGTTGAAAATATTTCTTTTAAATCAATCCAGGATATGTATACTAATGTGGAAAACTGGGAAAACCTGGAATGATCAGGGAATTTCAAGAATCTGGAATATCAGTTACTGAAAACCGAAACTTGGAAAAAATTTGGATTTTTTCTACATCTGCATTTTTTATTTAAATTATTCATTTTTTTTCGAAATATGTACCTTTAAAATAGTGCCATTTTCTCCTCAACTCAAAATCCCCCATTATATCTAGATTGCCCTTATTTGGTATTCAGACGAGTAAAATTTATTAGATTTTCTTTAAATCAAATAAAAATGTTTTGCATTTGGGGAAAACCAAGATGCAAACTTTATAATCGATACAGAATTTTTGAAATAATCGTACTTCGTTAAATATTAAGTGAGAGATACGGATAAAAAATTGGAAAAATCAAAAATGTTTCAAATCTTTCTGGAAAACCTGAAAATATCAACAAATATTTTGGTCAAAATTTAGGCAATCAACGGTCATATACAGGGTGTAGGAAGTTTAACTGTCATTACTTCAGCATGAGATAGAGTAACTATAATTGAACAAAAAAGTATATTTCAGGGGAGTAAGATTAACAGTTTTCAAAATACAGCGAGTATTAATATTGGGGAGTTTCATCACAACGTGACAACAGCGCTTAACATAACGCTACACAGCTGATGCACACCATGTGTGCACGCGGCAGACTTGTCCTATGGAAAAAATGTAAACAACTATTATTGTGAAACATTTAGTATATTTCAAGACAATTGTTTTCCAGTTTTTAAATAAATAAAATAAAATGTATCGATCTATAGATCTGTAGTACGAAGATAGTGTTGTACTTAAATTTTAGCTCGAATTTTAGTAATTATAAATCCCTTAAAGCAGGAACTTAACTTTTAATCAAATTATTAATATGAAAAAATGTGTAATTAAAATACCCAAAGATTCACGTAGTCCAAATAATCATACGTATTAAAAATAATTTAAGGACCTACCAAAAAGCAAAATTCAGTAATTTTTAAACGCACAAGTACAAAACAAACTACAACATAATATGCCCAAAATATCCACCACCATTTTCGATGCACTCACGACACCTTCGAATCCAATTTTCGCGCACTCGCTGGAAAACACTTCAAGAAAAGGAAATAGTGGTACGCAAAAAAAACACTCCGACACGGTCCAATTCCAGATACCAACACCAACTGAATTGCGTATTGCTGGACAGTGTTAACACATTGCTCGATATGAAATTTATCGAATTTTTTAATTTAGGCAGCTGCTGCCCCCCTCCCCCCTAGAAATTCGAAAAAAGTACAAAAATTTTCTGAAGCTAAAAAAATTTAATAAAATATTTTATTTACTTGAACTTTAATTTTGAAAATTAATACACTACTTTAATTTTTTTTATACAATTATAATAAATTGGTATAAATATTTGTTGACAAAAAAATTTAAAAATATAAAATTTTATGTTAAAAAGTAATACATTTCCATATTTTAAAAATTTAGCTCTGGAATTTTAAATTAAGAAAATAAATACCTTATTTGTTGCCTTAAAATTAAATTCATTTTTGTGAGTGCTAGAAACTTCAATGTTAGTTTTCCATACTCTTGTAGAGATTACTAGCTATGATCTTTCTGATACATTTAATTATTTAAAAAGAACTTTTTTCAGTTTTTGTTTTCTGAATTTTTTGACTGTAAAATCAATGAAAGTGTACCATTTTTGAGAAAATTGCTATTGACTTGTGCCATGTTCATCAGCTTTTATCCTTAAGGGCGCCGTATTCTTTAAATAGTGTTTTCCACAAAGACACATGATTTCAAACATTTATTAACTGAATAATCTAAAGCTTATCAAATAATAGGAATGTTATGTCATGCCACCTGAGTATTTTCAAAGATGCCGCAGTAAAACGAATAAATAGGTGTAAAAAACGATCAAACCATCAAGGTTTTAAGTACTGAAATCTACGAAAGTACTAGCTTTTTTATATATAACTCCACATGTAAATATTCTTATAACATTTACTTGCTTAGTCCTACATATAAAATTGTTTACTTTTATTTATAAGTACGTGAAAATAATTCTTAAAATGTGGGGTTAGGATAACAGCAAACGCATGTTTTACAAACGCTTTTTTTAGTTATTATTTTATTTGAGTAAATCTAAATAGTAACAATGAATAAACAGAACATCAAGGATTTTATTTTTGTGCTTACTTTTGTTCTACACGTTTTACTTTTCAAGATACCTAAAAACGCCAGAAATTTGACTATTTCTCGGCCAGAGATATGGCCACCTTAAACATAATTTTTTTATCACGTTTACTAAATACTTGAAAACTAACAACATTCTCAGAATTTAATTGCCAATTTGAGGGAAATAAAATTACTTTGCAAACAAACTTATTGGTCACGTGACTTGTAATCATTTGTGAAGGTTCTGAATCTTGAATCTCAGAAACAAAAGACAATAGTCCCATAGTCCATAGGAAAAAATTGTTTTATGGTCAGCTATTCCGCCTACCTTTGAATATATGGAACACCCAATATAATTTACAAACAACAACAACACTGTCTCTATCTCTATTTGGAACACTTGTTGAAAATGGGAACTAAATAAAAAGAATGTCTACTCCACAAATACAATAAATAATAATTTTTTTGTGCGACTTATTTAGTTGGTCTTTTCAGAGTTATGGATCAACACAAGATGTCCAAAGAGGAGTGGGAGAACAGCATAATGACGTGGTGGAAGGAACACAGGGGGATGCTCCGCGAGGACGCCATGATGGAGTACTTAAAGATCGCCCAGGACCTCGAGATGTACGGCGTGAACTACTTCGAAATCCGCAACAAGAAAGGTACTGAGCTGTACCTCGGCGTCGACGCCCTGGGACTCAATATTTATGAAAAAGACGACCAGTAAGTTTGAAAGAAATCTTCCAAAATTTTCCCTGAAACGGTGTTTTTTTTTTTGTACAGGCTAACCCCGAAAATCGGTTTCCCGTGGTCCGAGATCCGAAACATCTCCTTCAACGACCGCAAATTCATCATCAAACCGATCGACAAGAAAGCGCCTGACTTTGTGTTCTTCGCGCCACGCGTCCGGATCAACAAGAGAATCCTCGCGCTCTGCATGGGCAACCACGAGTTGTACATGCGGCGTAGGAAGCCGGACACCATCGACGTTCAGCAGATGAAGGCCCAAGCCAGGGAGGAGAAACTGGCCAAGCAACAGCAGAGGGAGAAGCTGCAGTTCGAGATCGCAGCTCGCGAGAGGGCCGAGAAGAAGCAGCAGGAGTACGAGGACAGGATTAAAGGTACGATATAATTCTGTCAAATTTTGACCTTCGCGGAAAGTATTTCTTCGTGGAAAAAATTCAATTTAAACGTTTAAAATCGTTGCAGCCATGCAGGAGGAGATGGAGAGAAGCCAGGCGAACCTGCAAGAGGCGCAGGAGATGATCAGAAGGCTGGAGGAGCAACTCAAACAGCTCCAGGCCGCCAAGGAGGAGCTGGAGAAGAGGCAGAACGAATTACAGGCCATGATGGAGCGCCTGGAGGAAAGCAAAAACATGGAGGCTGCCGAACGTCAGAAACTGGAGGACGAGATCAGGGCCAAGCAGATGGAGGTGCAACGCATCCAGGAAGAGGTAGGAAAAATTTAGAATTGTTAAAAAAATTGTTTCTGTACCATTAAATTTGCAAAATTCATATTATTATGATTAATATTGTGAATTGTTACGTTTGATACTAAAATATACAATTTTTTCATTTTCAGTCATTTTCAACTAATATTCGTCATTTAAATTCATCGTCCACGACTGATATCGTATGTCGTAGATTTCTTGTGCGTTTTATCGAGTTTGACATCTAAGAGAGAAATTTAATTTCAATGAAATCGTTTGAAATAAAACAATAGACAAAAATGGAATTTATGAAATAAACGTACAAAAAAATAAATACGATCAAAATGAATGAAAAAAATTACTACTTTCCAAAAAATTTCTCCCTTAAAAGTGGATTTTCTGATTTTTGTTTTGTGTTTTTATCTCTAATTTTTCTCTACGTTGTTTTTAATATGCCGGAAATTTGTCCATTTCAATTAAATTGATCAATTAAAAAGGAAAATATCCCAGTCTGCCTAATTTGGCTTGTGAAATAAAGTAAAAAATTTTGTGCCGGTAAGTTCAAAATTAAAAAATAAACAAGGAAAAAGAATTTATAAAATAAACAGAAACTTAAAAAAATGTTACATTATAAATCGGTATATTTTAAGATCCTCTACACGTGCCTGCTCTGTATCGGTGGAGTTATGTAACACCCTGTATCTTAATATCTTTGGTTGGATTTTTAGTAATTTAATTTATAAAAAAAAGATTTGTACAAAAATATAAATTGACCTAAAACAGAAAAAAAATAATACGAAAATTTAACCTTGTACAAATTTTTTCGTTATTCACTAAATCCTAAAATCTCTCTTATTTGTTCTGCGTTTTTATTTTTACCTAACTTTTTTTGCTACATATTTGACATTAATAGTATTTTGAGTCGTATTCCTGAATTAGTTGTGAAAATAGTTGAATTTTCATTTGCACTACAGGTACTTGCCAATATGCACATCTAATATCGATGCACCATATTTTACAGGTCGAGGCCAAGGATAACGAGACTAAGCGGCTCCAGGATGAGGTCGAGGCGGCCCGCCGCAAGGAGGAGGAGCTCAAACAGCAGCAGATCGCCAACGCCACCAAGGGGCACCTGGAGGAGAACGACCACAATGAGGACGACGAGCTGGTGAACGGCGACGTCAGCAAGGATCTTAGCACTGACGAGAACATCGTGGATCCCATCGAGGACAGACGTACCCTCGCTGAGCGCAACGAGCGTCTGCAGGATCAGCTCCAGGTAGGTCAAACTGTCAAATAAGTTAAGAAAAAATGAGCCTTTCAAATTTTGCTGGTAATGTCGACATTAGAAAAAAGTGTTTTCTTGCGCATCTAGAATTGCACGAACAGTTTTTCTCGTAAAACGTCCGATATAGAAAAAAAGTGAAATGAGAGAAAAAAAATTAGAACGGTTATATAAAATTATTGTCGTAACACTGTAACATGGAAGAAATTGTTGAAAAAATTAATACATAACCTCAATTTTGTACTAGAATCTGTCAGTTCATTGGCGTGAACAATAAAATTACACGGATACATTTTTGTTACTTCTATCACAGATATACATACAGATATATATTACAGATCTAAAAACGGGCATGTAGCTTTTTAATGCGAAACTATAAACTAAAATAAATGTAAATTATGAATTTTCGGCCTTTCTCATTATGTCGAATTAATTGGGCGTTTGTTTTTTGCCCGCCTAACACCCTGTTGCCGTACCACAATGGCTGGATTGATATTATGTAGTTCACCTAAACCAAGTCGGTGCCATTGAGGTTCACGAACTAAACACAGTGCTTTAAAAAAAAAGTAGAAAATACTTTTTATTAAAAACTTGAAATAATTTAAAAAACAATTGTTATCTCTTAGATTAATATTTATATTTATTTTTTATGTATATAAAGCGGCAAAAACACAAATATTTTTTAATGTTCAGTATTTCGACATGTAACATGCACGTATAACCTAGTTCGGCGCTGCCCGGTGATGGCTTAGACGAGGATTTAAGAACGGTTTAAATATCAAGTCTGCTATTTATTTCATTTAAAATAATAATTTCATTAATATTCTGCTATTGTTAAAACAGCGAATTACAAGTGCATTTTATACGGGGTGTTCCAAAAAGATCCGATAACTTTTCAGGATGAAATCCTATTAAAAAAAGTTTAAGGAAAAAGTTGTAGGATAAAAAGAAAACCAAAACAAATACAGAAGAAAATTATAAAAATAAACATTTTGAGACATTTTTTAAAAAATATGCACAAAAAAACCAAAACATGTTTTTCATTGTGGTGAAGAAAATGATAATTTGTATCAATTCAATGCATGTAAATTTCTCGCAGTTCTAATTTAGTTTACCACAGTTGTTCATCAGGGCACTATCGTGTCGCCAATATTGTGCAAAGGAACAACTACTCAACTATTCAATAATTTTGAATAATAATAAACGATCCTGCTGCTTTTTCCAAATTTGGTGTAATAATCTAATCTCTAAGGTATCAGTCGAGTGAAGAGCTAAGGATTAATAACGTTAAAAATATCATCGTTTTCCTATTGTAGGGTCCAATTTGTTGCGGACTGTGCAAAAAAAGGAAAAAATTGCACGAGGTATTTAATTGATTGTTCGTGTTGATTAAAATAACTCCGTGTCGTAGTACTATTAATAATTATACACTGCACACCATATTTTTTTTGTTGTTACTTGTTTTTAGTCCTTGGCTTTTCTGCATGTTATGTTCATTAACGGCAAAGGCTGCATTTCTCTGCATATTTCAAATCTAACAAGTCTAAAAAACAAAACAAAAACTTAATGTTTTCAATAGTCACATTAATTTCTTACCAACGCTCCTTAGTTACTTTGGGGGATGTCCGCTAGTGAGGCTGGTGAATGTTCAGTATAAATATTTGCTAAATTGGTCAATTAAAATTATTTGTGAGTAGTCATATCGATTATTCAGGCCCTCTATTTCAGGTCTACTTTAGCTCGGACGAATATTTGTGTATTCTATAAATATTCGTTAGTGAATGCATGAGTGTGCATACATACTGCTTAAAACCTGATAAAACAATATTAGAGAAATTATTGGGATCCTTTAATATATGTTGATTTAACAACATAAAATGGAAAACATGCCTGTTCAGCTAAATATTTATATAATCACCAAGGAACACGAATTTTTCTTGTGTTCATGCATTCAATTGCCTGAACGTTCAATGAAACACACAACTCAGAAGTTGAGGATTTTGGTGATTTAAAAAAAGTCAAAAATGAACACTAAATTTGTTTGATATATTCATTAAGTTGATCGAATATTGAATATTCATTCATAAAAAATGTTATTGTTTAGTGAGGTATGAACATTCAATATTTGGTCACCTTTATCCAAGTGTTGATAAAAATATTTGTAAACATTCCTGTTTATTCAAACAAGTCGAATATTTGACCGAATATTGAATATTCATTCACAAACAACGCTATTGTGGAATGAGGTATGAACATTTAATATTTGGTCACTGTTATCCAAATGTAGATAAAAATATTTGTAAATATTTCTGTTTATTCAAACAAGTCGAATATTTACCCGAATATTGAATATTCATTCACAAACAATGCTATTGTGGAATGAGGTATGAACATTTAATATTTGGTCACTGTTATCCATATGTAGATAAAAATATTTGTAAATATTTCTGTTTATTCAAACAAGTCGAATATTTACCCGAATATTGAATATTCATTCACAAACAATGCTATTGTGGAATGAGGTATGAACATTTAATATTTGGTCACTGTTATCCATATGTAGATAAAAATATTTGTAAATATTTCTGTTTATTCAAACAAGTCGAATATTTACCCGAATATTGAATATTCATTCATAAACAATGCTATTGTGGACTGAAGTATGAACATTCAATATTTGGTCACCTTTATCCAAGTGTTGATAAAAATATTCAAGAACATATCTGTTTATTCAAACAAGTCGAATATTTGACCAAATATTGAATATTCATTCACAAACAACGCTTTTGTGGAATGAGGTATGAACATTTAATATTTGGTCACTGTTATCCAATTGTAGATAAAAATATTTGTAAACATTTCTGTTTATTCAAACAAGTCGAATATTTACCTGAATATTGAATATTCATTCACAAACAATGCTATTGTGGACTGAAGTATGAACATTCAATATTTGGTCACCTTTATCCAAGTGTTGATAAATGTTGAAAAATATTCATTAACATTTCTGTTTATTCAAACATATCGAATATTTGCTGGAATATTGAATATTCATACACGAACAATGCAAGTGTGGAGCTGAGTTTGTGTAGATTTACTAATTTGAAGCCTTTACTGAATATTTGCGAACAAACACAATTTGTATTTTATTTATACATGCATTAAATTGACTGAATATTAAATATTGTAGATACAAGTGTGGAGCTGAAATTTACTAAATATTTGCCAATGATCACAATTTTTTTATTTTACTTATGCATGTATTGAATGGACTGAATATTAAATATTGATTCACGAACAATGCTACTGTGAACATTCAAAATTCGGTCACCTTTACCAAAATATTGATAAAAAAAATTTATGAATATAGGTGTTTATCCCAAAGGTGTTGAATACTTGTATCTCAACAATGCAAGCGTAGTGCTGAGATTTGTACTTGTTTTATACTTACCAACTTAAGTAAACAAGATTTACTGGAAATTTGGCAACAAATACAAAATTCTGTATTCATATGTGCATTAATTTGACTGAATATTGAATATTCATCCACAAACTATCTAGTATGGATGAGGTATTAGTAATAATAAATACTGTCACTTTTATCTGAGCACGGATAAAAAAAATTATATTTGTAAAATAATATTCTTGAGTATGTAAATAAATGTAACTCCAGCATTACATTTATGTTGTTCATGTATTCAGTATTATCGGATATGGATAAAAAATTTGTATTCTTTGGCAATTAGCCAATCAACACATCAAAGTACTTAAATAATTATTCTGACACTGAAATAATAGAATTCACAATTATTCGTCTACATAGGCGTGGAGCGGAAATTAAAGGGTTTGAGTTATAGTTCGTTTTTTAAAGATGTTGGACGATATATAAAGACAGATTGATATTAATATTTGAACATTCACTAGCGAGTATTATAGAATTCAGGAATATTCGTCTAACAAATGTAGAACCAGAGTTGCAGCAATTAGTTCTGAATAATTCATGTGTGAATTTAAGCATTTAAAAAAAAGTTACAAAAAAAAAATTGAATGAAAGAAGTTAACCTCTTTCAATAGAAACGGTATTATTGCATATAAATATCAACAGAGGGTCAGAATACACGAATTAACAGTGTTTGCATGAGATTTCTTAATACACTCAATTTTTGTCGACACGTTAATTGATTTTGTGTCTTTTCAATTGCGAAATCGAACGCCGCTGACTTATTATCTCTCTTCCAGGCCTTGAAGAAGGATTTGGCCCAGTCCCGCGACGAGACCAAGGAAACGGCCATGGATAAGATCCACAGGGAGAACGTCCGCCAGGGGAGGGACAAGTACAAGACCCTCCGCGAGATCCGCAAGGGCAACACCAAACGTCGCGTGGACCAATTCGAGAACATGTAAACCGTGTCAATTATCTTTGTCAAATCATAATTGTAATCGTTAGCGATTCGATTGTCCCGCCGCGGTGCCGCCGAGTAACGGCGGTGCCGCGCAGCGCTAAGTCCAGTCGGCAGGGGGTATCCGTCGAAAAATTGGCGGGTCCTATAAAGTTTTCTTTGTTTTTTTTTGCAGCCGAAGCTTGTTTTCTTAGGTTTTTTTTAGCGGTTTCTCGAGGGGTAAGTCCTGACGATTGGACGGAAATAACCTCTAAATGCTCAATATGAGAAATTCATATCCATTAAAATTTAACTTTTGGTTCTTACTTAAGCGTTAAGTATTAATTTTCGGGCGACGAGGTGCTGAGCTTTCTCGCTCGTTTAAGTGGCCTTAGAATTTATTTGGCTTTGTTAGTTTATGGCTTTTTATATATGTATTTTTTAACTTGTTATAAATTTGTTTCCTTGTTAGTTTTTATTGTGATACTATGCAATTGAAAAGCTAACGCCTCAGATCTGTCGGTTATGAAATACTTTGTTTTTTTTTTATCGATCTTGAATTCAGTTTGTTTTTAACAAGAACGCATTCCAATTACTGGTTAGTTTTCCGTTTCGATTGTAGTGCCATTTGGTTAACGGGCTATATAGAAAAATTCGTTAAGGTAGTACTCTCAAAATTACGTTTATTATAATTATTTATTAAAGTATCAACGATACATAATCGCAATAAGGTGAATATTTTATTTTTTACACTGCTCCCTCAGAACACGGCCTGGTGCTTCCTGTAACTCGGTTTTTGTACGCAAACGTCGGATTTTGAATTTTTTCCATTTGTTCCATTTTAAACATCTCGTTAACTGGAAAGCGACTAACGTTTGTGCAGAAAGACTATTTCATGTGTAAATAACGGTTCAACAAGTTTTTTATTCAAAGTTACGAAGACGCCACCATTATTTTTCTAAAAATTCCTTAAATTTCACGTCCGTTTCTTTGTAACTTTGAAGGTTGTGTATATAAAAATCTATACCATGTTGCCTTTTTTTAGAGTAGGTAATTTTGGATGATATTTTACACGTAGTATTTGTAATTTTTAATTATATAAACTATACAATAACGTCTTGGTTAAGGATTCCATTTTTTTTGCAAATGGCGAGCGAACAGCGATTTTTGCCTTGAACGATGATTCTTTATTAATTTTAACCAAACAGCGGTATTTTTTCTCGAGGAGTTGCATTTATTTGAAATTTGAAATGTAATCGAAGTTTTAAGGTCGCGAAAGCTTTTTTACAGTTTTTTATACTCTTGGGGTGTTTCATTTTTGTCGGCTTGATTCGAGCCGAGTAATTTGCCCGCAGCATATTTATCCTTTGACCATTTGTATATTCTACTTAAACTACTCCTATATTTCTCTAATATCGTATTCTAAGTAGTTATCAGTTATGTACTGTTAGGGTAATTAATAAATATTATTTGGAACACGTTTCCGTTTTATTTTTAGACCCGACCAATTAAAGAACGACCCGCAATGCAATTAGGTAAACCAATTACCTAGTACATTTATCAAAAAAACAATGTAACGGTATAAAAATTTTTTTTAAATATCTTGCTACTTGCCGTTTCCACTAGTCCACACCACAGTGAGGCCAGAAATTCTGTTTGTTGGAGCGTCACACTTGCCTAGAATATGCTACAGTTCCCCCTCCACATGAGGCAGTTAAAATAACGTGATTTGCGAGGGAACTGAGGCCGGCTCAAAGCTTCTTATAGTTTCAGTTTGCGGTTAATGTATGCGTCGCATAGTACGCGGGTAGTCTGTGATGTTAGTGTGAGGGATGGTGCAAAGGTTTTAAGGATAAGGAGAGGATAAGGCAGGTATTAATTTAAAGTAAATAAAAAACAACTTCCTTTCAACAAAAAAAGTAAGACAAAATTTAAGATAATTTAGAAGATACTAACTGGAAAGGTACGCAAGTCCGCTGACGCGGACTTCGCGGCTCGAGTGCGTTCTCTGTGGGTTGGTAAATAATATATAACATTCTTCAAAAACAAAAGAGAAAATGCCACCTGCCTGCGATTCAAACCCCGGACCTTCGGCTTCGCAGTTGCGAGTTTACGAAATGACTTACGGCGATCTAACACTGGATGGGGCCTGCACAGGCTATTGGAAACTTTGGGTCTCCGTGAATGTAAACAGAAAATTGAAAATATCAAGTTTTATTGTCAAAGTAGCCTCTCTAAAAGATCGGAACCGGTGCCTGACGACAGTTTGTCAAATAACGACTCAACCGTGGCCCAATCGACCGGGAAAACACGTCAAATGAGAAAATTTATTTTGACATCTTCAAAATCTCCATCTCTGTTTCTCGCACTAAAAAAAGTCAATTTTCGGCGAGGACTCTTTTTAAAGTGGAAATTTCACATAGAAGAATAGATCGCGTTCAGAATACAACGTTGGGGAAGAAGGAAGGACCGAGGGGCCCTGAATGTTTATTACAAATCTATCCAAACGTTTTTGAAAATCGAATTTAATATTTCGAACAGAGATGAACAATTTCGTAATCTGGAAGTTCAAAAAAACAATAGAAATATTATTTATACCCTTGTATAACTTAAAATGGTATTTTCGGAAACATACATATTGTTTTGCTCAGTTTTTCCTGCGACAAGTGTCTCGATAGAAAGGAGCTTTTTGTGTCCTAAGCGCATTGAGACAGAAATACAATGAAAGAGTGCTTAAACAACTTATCAGTGATGACGACAGCAAAAGAATTATTGCAAAGTCTTAGTGCCGATCCTCAGTTAAAGACATTATAAGTGAATTTGCAAATTTAAAAGACGGAAAAATAAACCTGTTTTATAAAAACATTCACTATGTTTTTAAAATATTTTGTTAAAAGTGGAGGCAAATGTAAAGCTGGCGGCGTAGTTTTATATAGTGTGTCCACGGATTGAGTGCACACTGGGTGTAAATGACAAAAATTTTTTGGGTTGAAATTTGAACTGGGCTTCATCTCTGCTTGGCCTTAAACTAAGAAGTTGAAAAATTAGTCCAATTAATGTACAGGGTGTTTTTACGATGAATTTTCAGAAATTGTCAATTGTCAAGAGTTGTCGAGAATCAATTGTTAAGAATGTTCCTGAGATCTAAAAGTTATGGCAGATTGTCAATTTTCAATTTGATAAGCCATTTTTGTTTTTTTTTTCTTTACTTTCAAAGAGACGGACGCCCATCACATTCAACGTGAATCATTCAAGAATGGCTAGACGGTCAATTTTCTGCGCGGTGGAGTGGACGAAATGGCCCTATTTCTTGGCCTCCTAGAAGTCCTGATTTAACTCTAATAGACTTTTATTTATGGGGCTATCTCAAGAAAAAAGTCTATGGGTCCCCATTTAATAACGATTTATTTAAATTGAAACGAGAAATAAAAAATACAAATAATGCCATAGCTTTTAATTCTCAACAACTTTTCTAAGTAAATATTTTTGATATTTTTCAAAACAAAGGTACTTTACTCTTGACAATTTCTGAAAATTCATCATAAAAACACCCTGTACATTAATTAATGGAACAAATTTTTTCAATTTCCTAGTTTAAGGCCCAGAAGCTAAAATTTCAACTTGAAAAATTTTTGTCATTTACACCCCATGTGCACTCAGTCTGTGGACACACTGTATGTATAAGTTGGCTGGCTATGAAAATTTGTTTTCATATTTTTTCAAATTTTTTAATATTCTTAAACCAAGTAGGAACATTTTTTTCATTATTAGGTAAATACAGGGTGATTCACAATTTATCCAAAAAAAATTTGGGAATAGATGCAGCATGAGAAATGGAATGAATATTGTAAAAAAAATTTTGTAAAATCCTTATAGTTTCCGAGAAAAAAAAAAAAAGTTATAGTACATTCAACCACTACATAGCTGGACAACTGTAGTCTCTAGCGTCATTCGCCACGTGGCCTCAGCGACTCCGAATACTGAATTCGGATTTTGCAATCATCGTTGCAATATTTACTTGCTATCTGTGGCGTTTACAACAGGTTTTTAGTAGTTAGTGTCAAAAATGGGTAGTTTGTGTCAAAAATGGTTTGCGTGTACTCGGAGTTGATGGATATCGTTTTAATTTATGGTGAAGCATTTGTGTTATGGTGAAACAAGACAACATTGGTGGATAAAATATTGAACAATCGTTGTAACATCGGCTATGTCAAATGATTTTATTATTTAAAAACACAAATTAATTTTATTAATTAATAAAGGCAAAAGCAGTTGAATTTGCCGATATACAATAGGTGCGATAAAATTCTATTTACATATTTCTTGCGAAAGTTTTTGTCCGTTTTTATCACACCGCCATGCCGGTCGCATTGTGCTAGGTCAGGATTTACAGTGGACCAGTTTCTAGTGCCGTGTAGAAGTGTTCGAAAATGATTTAAAAAATCATTTTCGAACTGCCCTTTTTGATTTTTTCTTTACAAAATTGTATTTGTAAGGATCCCCTGTACATCCAGAATTTTTTTTTTTTGGATAAGTTCTCAATCACCCTGTATATCAATTTTTTTTCTGTTACTTAATTTTATTATAAATAAAATTTTTAATGTTCTGATATTAATAATATAATAACAATATAATTTGGCTATTAAGTGAAGACCTCGGTAATAAAAAATGAGGGAAATTTATGTCTATTTATTGAGAGCGGATTAATAAAATAACCAAATAGTTATTTAAATTTTTTATAAAATTTGAATGAAAATCCTGCGCGTGAACATCAGTTTTTGTAAATGCAACTAAGAATTTCCAGATGCATTTAGTCGTTTGACCTTGAAAAATTTAAAAATTTTTGACCGGCGCTTTTTTTTTCTTGACTATCTAGTAAATAAGCCACGGGTCTCACCTGTTCACAATATCACGAGCCGCCACTGATTAAAACTACCATTGTCGGTATAGTCTAAGGGATTTTTTTGGAACGTCAAGTGTTTTGAGAAAAATTGATGGAAAGTCCATGAAAATTCCGGAAAACTCTTAAAAATTTAAATTTTGATGTAAAGGCAAATCCGCAGGTATTTCGGCCCACTGAACAACCTGGGATCATTGGTATTTCACTATTTTATGTATCTACTTTCGATTTAGAGAAAAACTGGAAAATCTGGAAAAAGTATGAGATAGAGTGTAATTTCCAGAAATTTATCAAAAATTAAATTTTCGATTAAGGGCCAAATCGCAGATAGCTCGTCCCGTTGGTCAATCTTAATATGAATAGTTTTTGTCGAAGTGAGGAAAATTGAAAGGTCTTGATAACTCTGAGAACCAAACAGGAATTAACTTCAATGATTAAGAACAATTTTTGGGATCGTTTAATATAAAATTTTTTTAGATTTTCCTAGGTTTTAATAAAAATTTAAGATCTTAAATTAAAATTAATTTTTTCGCGCCATCTAGTGGTGAAGAACCCAATTAATTTAACGGGGAAATCAGACACGTTGCAGATACCTACCTTCTAAAGTCATTCCCTATAATTTACTAAAGTATAGATGGCAGCGTATGTAAAATTATAACATTCGAACTAATTTATATTTAAAATTAGAACTACTAACCCAACATATCACTTCATTGGTTGTTGGGTCAAGTGGGAGTGGTCACGTAAATTCTTTTATAAACAAGTTCTATAGGGATAGAGTCGTGACCTTGAGTCAGTCAAAACTATTAAAATGAGAATGTGTTTCTGTTCTATGGATGTAGGGTACGGCGGGATTTTTAAAATTGTTTCCAGTTGGAAATAAAACTAAAAAAAAGTGTTCGGTACCATTTATTTGAAATAATCTCAAGGGTAAAATGATTACCACCGTCAAATGGTCCAATTTCATTTATTTCATTCTATTTTACATAAATATTTGTTAAAGAACACCTAATATTAACTTAAAATTACAAAAAAAAAAACCATTGTCCAATACCGTAAGCACTACTGAAGAACATTAAAAATTAATAGTATAAAATTTGAGATCTCTGTTAAATCATGATGTAATTATGAAATTTCATAAATTTTATTAAGTACCTAACGTGATAAACCAAAAACAGGGTTACAATGCAAATCGTTGTTACAGAAATAACACATGCACGGGGAGGGGGGGGGTGTGAATCACTTCATTTCGACATCGAAAAGCGGAGGGTTTTTTAGGCCTTCAAAACCAATATACAGAGTGCAGTTAAAATTAATCCTCCTTGTGTCTGCCGTCGCTCAACCACTTGTTTAATTATTAAAAAATAACGCTCTCTCGGGTTAATTTTAACGTGACTTTGTATAGTGAAAAATAGCTAAACAATTATCTCTACTACAATTAAGCCTACGAAATTAATTCCATCGGAGGGAAATAAATCACTCTAAAAGCGAAGATCGAATTGACTTTAAACTCAACTATTCGTACACCCACAAAATAAATAACTTTTGATTCAATCTGTTACACAATATTTCCTGAAAAAAAAAAGAAGAATTTTCGATACACTGGAGTCATACAACGATTTTTCGGCTGGACAACAACCCAAGTCGAGTCGTATGACGCAAGCATAAAAAATTCTTCTGATACAAATCGGTTGAAGCTCTTACTGAGGTTGCCGTTTGAGAATTAAAGCTACGAAAGTTGAAACAGTCGAAACGCGATGTTCTGTAAACAAAATTATTAACGACAATTTAAAAATATTACAGTTAATGGCCGTGCGTAAACATATGAAAGAAACCAAAGAAAGTACATTCGTCTAAGCAAATTACGAGGCGATGTTTTATTTTCGTTAGCGCTTTCTTTAGACAACTGAAAAATTGAAGAAGAGATAAAAACGACTTTTTAAAACGGGTAAGAGAAAAATTTTGTAAAATCTAGACGTACGTTTGGAAAACAATAAATAGTTGGTATAAATAAAACGAGTTTAAAAATTATATACAAAAATTTGTGTATAAGGACTAGAATGATCGTCTTTTAATAGGCCGGACGCTATTTCAAATTGATTTTGTTAAAATGACATATTAATCGTAGTGTGTTCAGGAATATTCATTTTTTTTTCGGCAAGGACTGCTCGATGAGATCGACCTCATCCTAAATTTCGTTTCTCCCCTAATTCCATGGCTTGCTGTGTTCAAAAAATTACGCCAAAAATTTACAATCTGATTTAACAAATTGCTCCTACCTCCACTTGGTATAAAAATTACATTTAGATCGATCATAAAGGGTGTTCATTTTAGTATGTACAATTTTGAAAATTGCAATATTCGTCATAATGAGACATTTTCGGGTTAGAGTTTGTAACAAACGGTAGAATTTATACAGATAGATCAAAAGATTGGGTCAATTACAGAAATTCAAAGTTTTAGACGCAGCGCGCAAAGGCACTGTTGTGGTGACAAACACGAACAATCAATAATTATGAGGCAAAAATATTGACAAATACGTTAAACAAATTATTTCGTTAAAAATTATGTGATAATTTTTCTTTATTTGACACAGTAATTTTTTTTACGTAATATTCAGTCTTTTTTTATTTTCTTTCTATTTGTAATACTTTTTTTAAGGAAGTTAAAAGAGCTCTATAGTAAATAGGCGACCAGCAATACATTTTTATAGATTTTATTACACAGTTTGTCTAAATATGGATTAATGCACAAACAACAGACTTTCCTCCATTCTAACACATATTTTCTATAAAATGGAGTTAGTTTTAAACTCGCACAACTTTTTGGTGTAAAGAAATTTGTAATTTACTTATTCAAAAGCGGCAAATTACAAATTTCTTTACAACAAAAAGTAATTTGAGTTTCAAATCAACTCCATTTTATAGAAACTATGCATTAGAATGGAGGAAAGTCTGTTATTTGAGCATTAATTCATATTTAGACAAATGCACAAATAACAGACTTTCCTCCATTTTGACGCAGATTTTCTATAAAATGGACTTGATTTGAAACTTAAATTACTTCTTGGTATATAGAAATTTGTAAGTTACTTATTCGAAAGCAGCAAATTACAAATTTCCTTACACCAAAAAGTAATTTAAGTTTCAAACTAACTACATTTTATAGAAAACCTGCGATAGAACGGAGGAAAGTCTGTTATTTGTGCATTGATTCATATTTAGACAAATTGCGTAATAAAATCTATAAAAATGTATTGCGTGTGTCCATCTGAAAGAAATTATGCCTAATCCGATATTCTAATTTTTATGGAAGTTTTTCAACACAGTACGCCATGAAGACAGGTTAGAAACAAAGAAATGTGTATGAAAATCAACCCATCGGTTTCAAAATATGAAGACGGTGATGATCGAAATGAAACACACTGTACAGGGTGAGCCAAATTAGACAAATTTGCGGGGGTTCTCCCGTCTCTCGACGTGACAGAAAATAAATATTTTAAATACCAAGATTTTTGAAAAAAGAGGAATTTCCAATACAATGCATTTTCCTATTTTGGCCGTTTTCTTCGATGCTCAGTGACTTTTTTTTCCATAGAAATATTAGGTTTTTTTAGAGGTTTTTTAGTTTTTTGCGATATTTTACTCATTTTTCACATATTTTTATAGTTTTATTAAAATTTCAAATCTGCATAAAATTCCCTTTCAAGTGATGACAAAAATGTCAAAAATCATTTGAAAGGAAACTTTATGCTTAAAAAATCGTAAAATATTCATTTTCAATTACAAAAAAATTCAATTAGTGGAAAGCATCGCGTACGCCGCCGGATTTTGCAAACAAAACTGTGGAAAAAAACCTCTTCGTAAAAATCTAATACAAAACCAACCAAAATTGGGAAACGCCCTGTATCTCTGAAACAAATCAAGATATCGAGGTGCGGTTTTCGCAAATCAACGTTCCCCAAAAATCGAGCCGGTGACATTCAAATTACTTTTTTCGTATCTTTTCGGGAAATAGGAGAAACCTCTCTCAAAAATGTCGAATTTGGTCCACTCCGTACAAAGGAAACATCGAAATATTTTTCCGAAAAGTTCTCATTTTTTTTATGCTTCTGCTAAATACTAAAAATCGTTTGACCTCGGATTTAACCTGCATTTGTCGTATCCCTGAACACACCGCATCAGTCATTGCTAAGTCGCCGTCAGTCGATTAAAAGATGCTAAGTTCGAAAAATTAAAAAAATAAAAGATCGCCTATTTACAATTTGATAAAAAAAAAGGTTCCGCAGTTATTGCACTAAAAATTGCCTCGTCTACTCCCATTTATCCCTATTTGTACCTCTGTGTATAATATTGCATATTATTAAGATAACTACCGGATACGATAACACGGCCGCGGATTTCTCCTAGCACTCACTATTTATCTTAAAAGGTAAAAAATTGTTTATTTTTTTGTATTTTATTTTGAAAAGAGAATTTCTTGTTGTATAAAAATAATATAGTACATTTTTTAGAAACAGTTCTCGAAAAGCGTTTTTTTTTCCTATTCATTATTGTTTCCGTGTATTGAGAAAAAGCAAGCACGTAACGGATCACAACAAAAAAAAAATGTATCAACATCGATGCGCCCTACTAAAAATTAACGCGTACATAATAAATAAATCGAACGCCCGACGGCCGCGACCGGCCAGGGTTCCCCGATCACAAAAATTATCACTTGAAGGAAGAGGGGGAAACACTGAAAACAACATAAAATTACAGTAAACGGAAACCGCGCCCGGTCGAGGCCGCCGACGTCTCGTCACCAGATAAAAAACGGACACAAAAGGTAAAAAGTGTACTTCTCAGTACTCTACATAAAATTAAATACATACTGTCGTAACGTTATATATTATACTTACTATTTAGACGAAAAATTTACATGATCCTCAGACTTTTGAAGTATATTTGTTTAAAATGCGCGCAGATTTCTCACGTGCGGTCCCACCACCGTGAAATATACCTCGATCTATGTCGATTCCCGCGTCAAACGTTATTTACAAAATATAAATTTTTATATTACAATCCAGTAAAAATGATAGTAACGCGTGTAATATCTAACGTGCGGTGTATAACCTCCCAAATAAAACGGAAAAAAAAAGTAAGAAGCCAATGAACGGGCCTGGAGGCGATCCCGCGCGTCGCGCGCGCAAGAAAAATAAAAAATAACGCGAAAATCACAGCAATCTCAATTACAATGAATACAAAAAATAAATGACGGCGCGTCGCGCGGGATCGCGACCGGCGAGCGTGTGCGCGTTTGTTTTTGATTTCCGGTCGGATGTGAGACGCCACCACAAAAACTCTATCTTTAGTAAAAAGGTAGATTTGAACTTATTCAAGAAATGTATGGGTTTGCTTTATTTTTGGTTTATAGGACGATGCCGTCAGGTACTACTTCCGAAACATTTTTTCCGAAACGAAGTTGTCTGTGGCTTGACGACCTTGTGTCTTCTGATATACAGGTACAGCAAATGCGAAGGCGACAATGGCTATGTTCTATGCTCTGCGTGTTGCTACCTGCGAAAAGAAAACAGCATTCGTTAGTTGCAGATCGTCAAAAATATGCAACCCAAAACATTCCCAATTCTAAATAAAATCATCATTTATCTGACAGAACTTTTAGGCCAACCAACAGAGATTTTTTGACACACTTAAACATTACAGCAAGTTTCATGTATTACCATTTAAAAAATAGTAAATGAAAACCCAAGTCATTCCCCAGATGTCGTGAACAATTTTTTTTTTAAACAATAAAAACTGCAAAAATTGAAATTTTTTTGGTTTTTCTATAAAATCTCGAAAAATAATGATGGAATCGTCTTACTTTCAATAGGACTTTTGTAGAGAATAAAAAAACCTATAAAATGTTTTTTTTGTGCGTATCGGTTCATTTTTTTACAGAGAAAATCCGGAAAATCCTCTAAAATAGATCTTTCTTCAAAAATTCATAACCGTCAAATTTCAAGCTGGAAAAACAATCTTGCGGGAAATGACAGATAATAATCTGTAGTTTAATCGTGCGCAAGATGACCCGATGCATAGTTTTTGCACAATTGCATTATAAACAAATTCGGAACTTTTTTTTGCACAGCGTGGTGATTTAATAAAAATGGTCCGATTTAAATTCTGAACATGGCATCTGAAATTTTTATATCTGGGATTTTTGCAAGTGATGGGATATATGCTAAAAATGACTGAAAGTTGCTCGAAGCAATCGAAAGTACGTTCGACTTTTTTTTCCAGTTTTTTTTTTTTGTATTTTTTTCTGTAGCATTGAATGGTGTAATCACTTTTTAACAAATTATCAACAATTACTAAAAAATTCATTGTTGCAAGTCATTTTAATTTTTTTTTGCATTATTGAGCATGTTTTTGAACTGTGATAACAGATTTTTTATTTCATCAAATAGTAATTCAAAACGAAAAAAATGATCACCGACAGAATGCTACGATCATTTTTCTAAGTAGAATTATTCTTTGAAAAAAAAGTGTTTTAGCCCCCGGAAAAAATTAACATCTCGGAAACTTCTTGATTTTTTTTATCTAAAACTATTTGTGGTTATTTAAGACACAGAAAGGTATATTTTCACCAAGTTTCGTCAAAATTAAATTATTTTTGCGGAAATGAGAAATAAAAAACGAAAAATCAGAAAAAAACTGTTTTTCACATTTTTCTCGGAAATTTTGAGGTTATCTTAAAAAGTGATCTCTATAAAATTTGTAGATTTTTGCATGATCTACAACTATCATATTGGATACTTTTTAGTTTGCCATCAATTTTTGCTAGAAATCCCAATGATACAATTTTTCACAACTTTTCAACCCCCCAAATCAACCCTCCGCCACCCCCGCTCACGCATTAATTTTTTTTTCGTTTATTATAAGCCTCTTTACCATTTCAACTAATAAAAGTCGAGGTAACAATTTTCTTTTTTTTTTTGCCCTCTAAATGAGATATTTTGATCGGTCTACCAAACAATTCGACACTAAGGAGGAACTTCTACAGAGAATCCCGTTTCATTGTGATGTGATAAAGAACAATGCTGGGTTATTGTGGCGGGTACAGCAGTCCCCGATTGGTCGTGCCCGCAAGTGTATCAGACTTCACGGAGCCCTTGTCAAACCCCCTTATGAAGTTTTTCAATAATTTCGTTAAGGCGCCTCCTGGGACACCACTGCGTTTTTTTAAATTTTGTATTTTTTCGGATTAAACATCTTGAAATGAAACTGTCCTGTTGTTTGAATAACTTTCGTATCGCACTTAGTTGTCGAGAAAAAAAAATTGAAATCATGGTTCATTTTATAGGAACTTATTTTTTCATGTTCTATCGCACCCAAGAGATTTCCCACATTTTCCCGGACACCCTGTATACATTAAAGAGATCACACATACAATATCGAAATAGAATAATCAGAGCAGCGCAATCGAGGGCCACGTTTTTTTTTAGAAATTTTTGATTTCTCATCCTTTCTTTCGTTGTCAGCCACATTTTGAAAATTTTCCTTGGAAAATTGTCCTTCATTGCATACTGTTCTGATTATAATATCGCTCTAATCCCACAAAAATTAATTTTAATTTATCCATTTTCAACATAAACATATTTAAAAAAATGAGTGTTAAAAAACGCACAAACGCCCAGTAAATAGTGTTAATAAATAAACTTTGAACTAAACATTTTTTATAAGAAACAAAAAAAAATTCCGAATGTCCACCGTTCCGAACGATTTACACCCATACGACCGTACACATCATACAAACCTGCTAAGTATACACACTTTAATGCGAGATCTAGGTGGAATTTCGAAAATTTGGCCTATCGTATGTCAAATGTAACTGGGATAGTAATAAACAGGTCCGTACGGTTGCGAAACGTACTGACCGTAATACCCATAATGAACTAACTTTTGTGGGCTGAAAAACAAAATAACATGCCAAATTTACATCACAAAACGTTTAATTTGGTGATACACTCCAATTTTCGTATAAGAACTGCAAAAGCTTAAAAACATCCTTAAAAATTGACTAAGTATATTTATTTTATTTATAATGAACTATATTTTAGTGCCAAAATAGTAACCAGTAAACTCACAAATAAATCAAATCACAGTTTTTACAACCTCTTAATCCGATAAAATTATTTTGTGTATTCTCCGAATGGAAGTTGTAATGTGCGGTTCATTTCGCATAGTGTTCCGAAAAAACATTTAGCCTGCTTACACACACTTTTCGAGTATAAAAAGAGAGACAACCAACATTGGTTGGTTTTATTGATTTGACTTATTGGAACCCTAGTCTCTGACTTGTAACATTTTAGTGTTAAAAATGGAATCGTTGTAGGTGTTATCTGATCTGATAATCAGGATTGTCAGAAATGACTGATACAATATATCAAGAATGTAATGTGATAAAGATCATAGTCGACTAATACAAATACACGGTGTTAGAAGTTTGACTGCCAGCAATGCGCATTTCAGTTAGTATCTGGAATTGGACTGTGTCTGAGTGTTTTTGCGTTTAACACTATTTCCTTTTCTTGTGGTGTTTTCCAGCGAGTGCACGAAAGTTGGATTCGAAGGTGTCACGCGTGCATCGAAAATGGTGGTGGACTCCCCAATATTAATACTCGCTGTATTTTGAAAACTGTTAATCTTACGCCCTTGTAATATACAACTTTTTTTGTTTATTTATGATTACTCTATCTCATGCTGAAGTAATAGCAGTCAAACTTCTTACACCCTGTATTTTACCTAGTAATATTGTCGACATCTGCATGGAGAAAAGGAGGAAATCATGGAATGGTTCAATGGAACAAAAATATTGAGTGTAATGGGGGCATTCCACGCCAAATCGACCACTTTTGATCCTGACCCCTTTCGATTTGGCTGAAACTTTTTTATTGTTTTCTACCCCTTTGAAAACTTTTCTGAGAATTTTTTCAAATTTTTTCACCCAACTCAAAAAAGTTATGAATTTTTGAAAACATAGCTTTTTTTTAAAATAACCATAACTTTTTCAAAAATTGAGTTATCAGGACGTTTTTTTTTTTAAATTTTTGGCTTTAAATTTATTTTGGAAAAAAATAGATCAAAATTATCTGGACCTACCTTCACTTTCTTTTCAATTTTCGAAAAAAAAACGAAAATTTCTTGATGATTACCATTTTTGAAATTTTTTTTTTATAAATTTTTTCAGGTTTTTTCGTTTTCTATATTTTTTTATTGATTGAAAAATTTTTTTTTCAAATTTAGTTTATTTCACACCATTTTGAAAATGTATATAGAATCCCAAAATTGAAAAATTTATTCTATGCAGCGATTGATTTCAAAAAATCAAGAGGATGGTTTCAAAATGATTTATTTGAGTTCAAGTGCGTTGCATGTCTTTTTTAACACCCACTGTTGTTCGTCCAAAGATGGACCAAATAACTTTTTTTTTCATTTTCTTTGTTTTTGGATTTTTGAAAAAATAGCTTTTTTTAAAATAACCATAACTTTTTCAAAAATTGTGTTATCAGGACGTTTTTTTTTCAAAATTTTTGGCTTTAAATATATTTTCGAAAATTATTCAAAACGATCTATTTTTTTCTTAACTTTTCCAAAAAAAATAAGAAATTTTTTTTATGTTTACCACTCAATTATTTCTTTCATATATTTTTTTTCAATTTTGGGATTCTATATACATTTTCAAAAATTTTCAAAATGGTATGTGAAATAAGCTAAATTTGATAAAAAAAAATTTTACAATCAATAAAAAAAAATAGAAAACGAAGAAACACCACTGAAAAAATTTGAGGATTTATAAAAATTGTCAGTTTTATTTTCGAAAATTGAAAAAAAAAACAATGAAAATTCTATTCTTTTTTGAAAAAGTACATTTAAAAACAAGTTTTGAAAAAAAAAACGTCCAGATATTTCAATTTTTAAAAAAGTTGTTTATTTAAAAATAAACTATTTTTTCAAAAATTCATAATTCATTTTTGAGTTGGGTGAAAAAATTTGAAAAAATCCTCAGAGGTTTTCAATGGGGTAGAAAACAATAAAAGCCAAATCGAAAGGCCCTCACCCCTTTAAATGTGGTCGATTTGGCGTGGAATGGCCCAATTATTAGCAATTCCACTATTTTGATGACCACCACACCACTATGAGCTGAATCCCATTGAACTAATCTGCGATTAATCCAGTAACTGTAGAGACATAAGTGTAAAATTGTAAGGATAATCTAGTTTTTACCGAAATCGACAGATTTATTTGTTGTTCTACATTTAACGATTTTTGAAAACCTCTAAACTGATACGCCCATGGAATCGCGATCCCCGCGCGCTTCGCCCGCCGCGCGTTTCTGCATGTCGAGAATGACTCACTGCCTACTATTTCGGCACTGAATTTTTAACATAAGTATTTCATTCGAAGGCGATTTAATCATTTTTTTTTTCGGCTCACCTGAGAGTTACAACTCCATTCATTGCTGCGGTTATCGTAGGCACCATTTCCAGTTCAACTAGCAGAGGAAAGTGGTCGGAGTAGACGTGCGGATGCGGGCAGCCTATCACTTTGTTCTGCTGCAGCCATTCCTGCGACAGGGGACCCAACAAGCCCAGCGGAGTCATTGTTTGCTTTGCGTAGAAGATGTAGTCGATGATACCCTTAAAGTCAAATCTGAAAAAAAAACAAAACATACAAAATCTCGAATGCCCCACGTTGGGCGCCAAATTTCCAACAAGTTCCTTACGTGTAGTTGGTGAACGGCATAATTTCGTCATTGTATGCGGACGCGAGCTTGAAGGAATGTGTAAATTCATTTGGTTTATCACAGCTCAAGATCTTCTCCAGGCAGGACTTGTAGCTAAATGCTTTGAAGTCTTTGTGGTCCTGCGACACCCGCCCGGTGCCGAGGAACTCGATCACGCCCGAGTCGGGCAGGGAGTTGAAGTCGCCGCAGAGCACCAGCTGGATGTTGCTCGGGTCCAGGTGGAGGTTGTGCGCCTTCAGGGTCTCCGCGGACTGTTCGAGAATCGATTTGAGCTCGTTGGATAGCATCATGGTTTGGATTAGCTTAACATCACAGAATTCGGGATCCCAATGGATATGCGCTGTACAGACGAGGAGGGGCTGGTGGATGAAGGGGGCGTCTGGCGGAGCTGAAAAAAAAATATATATTAATCAATTAAGTCGGGATAACAGTAACCTTTATGTAAAAAAAATGTAAAACTAAAATTAAAATTAAAACAATTTGATTAAAATTTAAGGAGGCGATTTAAAAATGGCTATTGGCAACTCACTGTTGTCCCAGGCCGCATCAGTGGTTTGCAAAAGGGCAGCTAGCCCAATGTTGTCCTTTGGCATTACCCTGTTCAACATGTGTTCTAAGCCGTCTGCGTTCGCCATCGCCAACTGATTGAATTCAACTAAGTGTTCCTTTACTAAGGTAAACCTGAGGGAAAAAAACAATGCAAAAATAAGGGTAAGAAATTTACAATGTATCAAATTTAATTCCAATAAAACGCCAATGCAAATATCTTTATCGAAGAATCATAAACTAGAAATTGTTTGTGAGTATCGAAATCACAAATCACAAATTGTATAATTCTCTTTATAAATCCTAGATAAACGGTTCTAATGTACAAAATTATGTAATTAGTATTATAACGAGCGTTCAAATAAAAACGTGGTCAAGCTGGTTCTGAAAATTTGGACGTAGGGCGTAGCGTATAGCGAATGAACTTAAACGTCATCTGTCAAAGCGCTATATCGCCGCTATCAATTTGAATATTTTTGTTTTAAAAAGCGTTTAAAATGGTGTTTTCTCAAGAACAAAAAGTGTTTATCATAGAGTCCTACTTTAGAAATGGACGCAAGATTGATGGATTATGGAAGTATTCTATTGAGGAATGTTTCATAGAATTTCAAAATCAATTTCCCGGCGTTGTTGAGTACAAAATTTTTCAAAGTGCAGTTCAGCGTTGTGTTAATGTTTTTTGTGAAACGGGTAGTGTAACAAGAAAAGAAGGAAGCGGCCGACATAAAAAGCGGACTGAAGAATTAAAAGAGAATGTCCTACAAATAATGGAAAATGCGCCAAGAACTTCTGTACGTGTTTTATCACAAATAATGGTGGGAGTATCAGTCGGTACCTGCCACACAGTATTAAAAAAAGATTTGCGTTTGTTCTCCTATCTTTTAACTTGTCAGCAAGAACTTCATGAAGTTGATTTTCCGCGACGGGCTGTATTTTGTGAATGGTTTTTAAACAACTACGGTGAACTTCATAATATCACCTTTTTTTCTGATGAAGCCTGGTTTCATTTAAGTGGTTACGTAAACTCACAGAATATGAGAATGTGGTCTTCTGAAAAACCAGATAACTTTTTTGTCGAGGGCCCTCTACACGCTCAAAAAATTGGAGTTTGGTGTGCTCTCAATCGAAGGAGGATTTATGGACCTATTTTTTTTAATGGTACTCTTACTGCGCAAAGGTATAGAGAAGAAATTATCGCTCCTTTTGTTAACCAGCTGGAAGAAAACGAAATTACAAACTTTTACTTTCAACAAGATGGCGCAAGGGCACATACGGCAGGCGAGACGATGAATATGTTGAGGGAAGTTTTCCAAAATCGACTAATAAGTCTCAATGCTGAACATGAATTTCCACCGAGGTCATGTGATATTACGCCGTGTGATTTCTTTTTGTGGCCTTACCTTAAAAATACTATTTTTGAACTGCCTATTCCTGATTTAAACCATCTGCAGGCTCGACTTATAGACAAGATTCGTGAAATTAACAATACCCCGAGCATCTTAGAAAATGTCTTTAATTCTTTGAGGAACAGGTGTGAAAAGTGCTTGGAACAAGGAGGGGGACACTTTCAGCAGCTGCTTTAATTTATTGTTATAACAAGGAGGGGGACACTTTCCGCAGCTCCTTTAATTGTTTGTTATTGTTATCACGATTATTCTTTAAAATAAAGTTATATAGTCATTAACGTTATTGAAACTGACAGCTGCTATACAGCTCGTTGAGAAATGAGGTTAAGTTGGTCGCTATAAGCTACTCCCTACGTCCAATGTGTCAGAGCCAACTTCGACCACGTTTTTATTTGAACGCTCGTTATTTATGTCAATTTACAATTGTAAATGAAATTGTTGGCTTAATTTGATAAATTTAGCAATTGTTTCAAAATTAATAATGTTGTTAAGATTTTATATGAAATATTTTTTATACAATTGCTGAATAATTGACATAATTTTCATTTTTTGGTTTCCCAAGAGATGTTCAAGAACATATACATTATTAAAGCGGATTTTATAAAAAAATAGTAAAGATATTTTTTAAATTAAACTACCTTCTCCAACAAAATTTTGACAGGACATAGCTAATACAATGCGAAATATCGCCTTAATGTTAAAAATGCTGTCACCGTCGTTCTTGGTGGTGAAAATGCGAAATATTTTAAATTATTCAATTTGCGTGGCTGAAAACATATATAGGTATTGTATTCTTGAAACCGAGAGAGTTAAAATACATATAGTATCTAGACTGTTTTTTATATATTTAATTAAAAAATTATCGCAATAACATATGTTGTCATATCTTATTATGGCGAAAGAAATGATATAATAAATAATAATAGAGAAAAACAATTTTCATAAAAATTATTTTTTAACATTTTCATTTGTTTCATTCACTTAAATATTTTCCCAAGTAGCAATTTTGAGGCTTTAGTCTGTACAAAAAAAAAACAAAATGAGTAATAGTTTTGTAGGCTTTGATTCAGCCTACCTTCATTTTACATAAGTAAAATGGCAATTCCGTTTAAATGGGAATGGAATTGAAAAAAGGGAAAACATTTTCATTTTCCATTTTATAAAGAAATCAATCTTGTTAAAAAAATTCTTGTATTTAAATACAAGGTGCTTTCTAACAAATAAAATAATTTCTATCCAGAACTGTAGTAGCTGATTTTATCTTTATAATGTTATAATATATCACTTCTCTATTTCATTTAATATGTACAGAGTGTACCCAGATCATCTTAACTGTAGACATCAACGAGGAACGAATTTTGAGTGATGATATTTTGGAAAACAATCACAAACAGTAAATAGTAATTTGTAGCATATTTTCAATAATTAAGTAGGTCTTACACAGCAAAACATTTTTCCGTGTGTGCACAGTCCCTTTTTCATATAAAATATTAAAACATCTTATTAAAAATTTATTATCATATTTTAAATTTGAAGATACTCGATCTACCCTGTCATGGCTTTAGTCTGAACAAAAAAAAATGAGTAATATAGTTTTGTAGGCTGAATCAAATTAAACTTCATTTTAAGTAAAATGGCAATTTCGTTTAAATGGGAATGGAATTGAAAAAGGGAAAAACGTTTTCATTTTCCATTTTATAAAACTCACCCTGTATTTTATTTTCCATATAGCTAAAATCATTAATTTCTGAGATATTTACCATTTAATAACAAGATGAGAGTTTTTAAAAAATTCCTATTATAACAAGGTGGCTATGGGCAAATGACAGTGTGACAAATTGTTAGAAAACATTACAAAATATCCGTTGTTAAGACGAAATTCTTATAATATTAACCAACTTGTTATAATATGAATTTTTTAAAAACTCTCTTCTTGTTATTAAATGGTAAATATCTCAGAAATTAATGATTTTAGCAATAGGTTATTTTTATATAAAAATGAAAGAACATAAAGTGTGTTTTCAGTTTTTAAAATAAAATACAGGGTGATTCATTTAAAAAAGTTGAGAAAATTACGTGCTCAAGTTTTGGCTCGCCCTATACTAAACTGTTGCAATAATAAAGAAATAGCACTTTCTCGTAAAACTGTACCAATATCAAAAAGTTATGCCTCCAAAAAATTATTGTTAAGTTGTTCTGTCTAGGGTATACAGGACGCTGAAATGGTATTGATTCTCGTATACAATTGACCATAACTTTTGAAAACACTGTATAATATAATTAAACCCTATATTGGAAGCATGGGAGAGATGAGCTTAATCTAAATTTGAAGTAATATATAAGGTGTCCCATTTAAAAAATAGTATGTTTGGTTCACCCTGGTAATACGTAACACCCGGTACATACGAAAATATATTTAAAATGTTTTAAGTTGGCTACAATTTTTGTAAGAAACTTTTTTTAATATCTTCTATAATAACGGAGATATCGTACTTCGACGCACTAATGCCGCACCCCGTATGTTTTGTTTAGGTGGTAATGGCTCTACTCACTTCGACGTCCTGTAGAATATAGCGCAGCCGTCGACGTACTTCCGTTCGCTCTCCGCCATGTGTTTCGCCCTGGACTTGGGCGAGTATATGCCGTTGTAACCGTCCATCTTCAATTCCGGCAGGAAGTAATTGTAGAATTGCTCCATTTCAACCTCCTGGAGATTTATGATGTCGGCGCCGTAGTGCTTTATCTCCTCCAGGATGCCCTTCTTCCTGTATTCCCAGTTCAGGGCCCAGCTGGGGCAGTAACTGTACATTTGTCGCGTCGCCAGTTTATCACAAAGAACGTTATAACACATCACAGTGAAGATACCTGAAAAACGGCGGTAACAAATACAATTAGTACAGTCATTGAAGCTTCTCACCTCCGAATTCTTTCAAACTGAACCGATCGACTTGAAATTTGGCACATAGTTAGAGAAAAGGCCAATGAACATTAGTGACATAGCGCCGATTGACCCCCTGTTGGGGGTGAAAATTTTTTCAAAAATAATGCTGGATAGAGAACCAAACCTTGAGCAAAAAATATTCGAAGAATTTTTTCGAGAAATCAATACTTTTTTAGTTATTCACGATTGAAAACTTGGAATTTTGAGTGAAAAAAAAAAACAACACTTTTTCAAGGTATTTTTCGTGAATAACTCAAAAACTACGCATTTTATTAAAAAAAGTGTAATGAACAAAAATGTAGCTTATAAATAAACAAAGAAAATCGTTTTTTAAAAAGTGTTGTACGTCCTATACAAAGCCAACTATGGTTACTGGAAGGGGATTTGTTTTGGGGGGAATACTCGAATCGATGTATTAAACGTCAAATTTCGGAAAAAAGATTAATTTTACGTGTATAACGCTCCTGGAGTTTTTTGTATTACTCAAAAAGACCTTCAAAATGAGCACTTATCAAAGTTAATTAGAGCAAAATTGAAGGAGTTATCGTCAAAAACAGATGGGTTGCTCATATTTTTTGAGGAAAAATGAGTTGTAAACGCTGTACCATTTCCATCAGAATTAAAATTAATCGTAGACCCTTAACAATTAGATTTGTGTTAGTGATTTTTATACGATCCTGAAGTTAGACCGGTTTAGAATACGTATTTTTTTTTTAAATAATGTACGGTAAAAGTTGAAAACGCATTTTTCATTATTCAAAAAAAATGCCTTATATTTATATAATAATTCTAAAACTATGAAAGATACGTAAAAAATGATAGATAACAAAAATGTAGCTTTTTTTTCAGCAAATATTTTGCTTTTTTTAATCCTATAGCATAAAAAATAAAGGAGACATCGCCGCTTGAAGTATTCATTTTAGTGAAAAAACGACCTGTCTCGAGCCCTTCGATCCTTTCCCTTTAAAAGACGAAGGGCTTATAAGGTTTTATATGCTTACGATCTTACAGCTCTTGAAATTATCTTTAAAATGCTTTTTTGTAGGATACTATAGCTTCAAAATTAACCGAGTTATGGTAAAAAAATGAATGACATTTTTTCGGAGTAAAATAGGCTTTCTCATTTTTATATATTAATTATATTATACAAATAAAATAAGTAAAAAAATTTAGTGTGTTTATTTATATGCAGCGTAGCAATTTCTTTTATGATGATTATATTTAAAAAATCGGTTATAATAAAAATATTTTACATTCATATTGGTAAAAGGGTAGTAACTATAAGAGTTGAAAATGGCAAAAGTAAAATATTCTTTTATAAACAATATAAGGAAATTTTTATTTATATGCAGCGTAGCAATTTCTTTTATGATGATTATATTTAAAAAATCGGTTATAATAAAAATATTTTACATTCATATTGGTAAAAGGGTAGTAACTATAAGAGTTGAAAATGGCAAAAGTAAAATATTCTTTTATAAACAATATAAGGAAATTTTTATTTTAAATTATTGCACAATTATAGCATTCCAAGATTTAAAACGTAATTTTTATCATTTTTTTAGCACAGGGGTGATTTATAAGGGTTGAAAACTGGTATGAGAAACAAATTCTGTCATAAGCAATGAGGAAATTTTTATTTTAAATAATTGCACGATTTAATCATTCCAAATCTTTAAAAAGTAATTTTTTATCATTTTTTGCATAGGGGTAATTTTTAAGGGTTAAAGGTAGAAAAGATCAAATATATCATAAAACATGTTCGAGACCATGAAACATTATTTAATCTTTGTGCTTGAACAAGATTTTTCTCAATAAAATGCTTAAAACTTAATTTTTTCAATTTTTTTCACTTAGAGGTAGTTTTTACCCCTAAAAAACAAAAAGCGTCAATCGGGCTTATGTCACTTTTGAACTTGAGCCTAAGATGAGCCTTATTCTAAATTTTCATGCAAATCCATGCAGTTTCAAAGAATTCGGAGGTTAAAGCTGATTTTCAGCTTTTCAATGACTGTACTAAATGTAAAATAACGAAGTAAAGCGTTAAGTTCGATACAGAGTTTTTCACTTGATTTGTATTTTCAATAAGACCACAGGGTGACACATGCAGAAGCTATGCCATCATCGAAATTTAAATGAAATCGTCTTTATACACTAATCACAAGAATTAAGGGATATTAAAAAAATCTCAAATTTTCGGGTGATTTTCAAAGAGGAAATGGAGTTTAAAATTTTTTAGCGTCAGCGGTTTTTGAGTAATCATAAGAAAACCAATAAAAAAAATTCCAAATGTTTGCTTATCTTTAAAAGGGTCTATAGACTTCAAATAATATACTCCAATCGAATTAGATCGTAAAACCTGAACACTTGAAAACATTATTAGTAGACATTAGTACTGCACTTTATGATGGGGAAGGGTATGTAGAACGATAATGTCAAAAAAGAAACTTAAGGTATGTATCTAAAGTCATGTTTCACCGATTTGTTAACTGTAAAAATAAAGGTCGAGCAAGGAAAAATCAGTTTTCGGAATTATTATTGCAAAAAGCGATGGGTGTTGGATGAAATTTATGGAAAAGACGGTCAATCCAAAGACCAACCATGTGTGCCAAAGGCCAATTCGATCGAAATTGTTCCAGATTAGTTAATTAATTTCGTTCGTTTTTTAGCAACCAACTGTTTAATTACAAACGTTAATTTTAGATGTTATTATCGTAGATTTAGGTTCTAATTGATCCAAAGAACGAACGTATCGAAAAAGAAAAATTTCAAAAAGTTAAAATTAAGTTACCCTTTACAACTAACAAAGTATAAAATAGCGTTAAAACAAATTATCCAAGGGTCAGGCAAAAGCCGCTCAGTGATTCACTCTTTTTGCATTAAATAGAGCTTATTTTTACGGTAATTTAAAAATAGAAAAAGCGTCTACGCCCCTTTGTTCCCTTTTAAAACGTTAATTGTTACCACTTATTCGCAATATGCCAACTTAGCGTCACTTCTTTCGAGTTACTTTTTTGGTATTATCACTTTACATACCCTCCCCCGTCATAAAAGGCAATAAAATGTTTACTTTACTAACAATTTTTTCACGTTCAAACTCTAGTTCGACTGGAGTATAAGTTTACTTGGTAATTTCACCATAACGCTCTTTTAGATAATTTCCCTTCAATTTAAGCGGTTCCGGAGCTCTGTACGATGATTTGTCGCTCAGTTATCGTCGATCAAAACAAAAATGTCATTTTTGACTTTGCCAATCAATTATTCTGGATGGTCGTACCTAATTATTGGATTTTGATAAAAATAAATTTATCGAAGTGAAAATATTGGTCGGAAACATGGTAAAAATTGCATAATTAGAGATATTTCAATAATTTTACAAATATCGTAACATTTCGTTTTTATGACATTTAATTAGAGACAATTTTTAGATATCAGAAAATAGGATTTTTTTAAATTGTCACTGGCGCATCCACCAAAATATCGAAAATTTAAATATGAAATATTTTACACCTGCGTCATGTTTCCCACACTATTTTCTAAAACACCCTGTATATATACAACGATTTTTATTATTTATAACGCGTCACAAGTTTGAAGTCAGAGAAAATTGATTTCAGTCTTTGCTGGACGATACCTGTCGATGAGCAGTTAAAAAAATTATTATACTTTATTCAGGATACAACTTACATGTGGGCCTATTTGTAGAGGGCCTGGCCAACGGAATCCAAGGTCGAGGAGGTGGTGAAGGTGTAGTTACTGAAAAAAAAAGAAAGAACTGATAATTTTATGAAATATAAAAAAAATATATGAATGTCAAAATTGTTGACGATGTATCGAATATGTTTTGTTATAACCTCTGTCAATAATTTCAAGGTTCTTCAAAACTGATTCAAGCGTGTCCAAATGTGTTTACTAGTCGATGGACAAAATTTGAAAAGTTGAAACATCACGGAAGTACATTTATTCTTGAATAAAATACTAATTAATATTTGCTGATTACATTTAATAATAGTGGGAAATTAATAACTTTATTAAAAACAATAATTTAATTCGTTACAGTGATAAAACTTTATATTTATTACCTCGTTAAATTATTTTCTTCGCATATTTTGTATATGCCTGCCTGCGCATGCATTGAGATAGGTCGTGTATTACAGCCCACCAAATTTTTTTATACCATAGTAATTGTATGAATATAATATACATTAATACAGCACATTATAAATTATATTAGAATTTTTTTTTGTTTGAATCTAAATAAAATATTGTTATACTTATATGTAGGCGATCTCAATAATTTACCTTTTTTATTTTATAAGTATGTAAGATATTTATAAATGGAATATGTGAAAGTAAGAATTATATTATATAAATAAAGAAAATAAAAATGCTTTGTTTACACTAATAAAGCTTATATTAAAATGTAAATTAATTCTTCCTATGACTTCCTGCAAAAAGTTTAAATATTGATATTTTAAAATATTTTAAAGTTTAAACAAATTATTCAATTATTTAAATGTTAATTTACTAATAAGAAAAAAATTTAACCTATATCTATCACTTCCCGTCAAAATGTTGATAATTTAGAATTTTTTTTTTAGGTAAAAGTTTAAACAAAATACTTAGTTAATTGCAATATTGATTTATTAAAAAATGATATGTAATCATTCCTATAATGTTCCATTACAAAAAATTAGAAAAGATGTTGATATTTTGCAAAAAAATGTTTTGTTAATGTTTAAACAAACTACTGGATTAATTTAAATTTTTATTTATTAATGCATATTTGTAATGTACGCAAGAAGGTACCCCAAATTAAAAAACATCAAAATCGGTCAACAAGTTCCAGAGATATAACTTGCTCTATCAATTTGCTCGTGGATTTGTAGATTCCCCCTCCACTGACTCACAGTCATCTTGTATCGAAGTCATTATTTGGAGTATTCTCAGAGATGTTGTTACAAAGCTATCGTCCTCAAAAATTTCACATAGAAACTTTAGCTCTTTATCTTCGAAATGGCACTTATTAGAAGTCTTAATTGTTATAAACAAAGTAGCTGTGATTTAAAAAAAAAGTGTAACTTTGCCCCAAATTAAGCTAGAGCTACTTTTTTTTTTAAAATTTGTGTAAAAATACCAGCTTTACGAATATGGAAAAATAATCTCTCTAAATATAATAGCAACAAATTTATTCTAATTGTTTATAAGACAAAAATGACAGTGTTTTTGTCGTACGTTTTTGCAGTGGTAAAAAACAAATTTTTTTGCAATAAAATAATTTCATCCTATAAAAGAAGTCTTTCTCTTTCATATGACACCCGCAGAATTAAACTATCGTGGTAATTTTGCGTATCAAGTTATTGCAAAAATAATGCCTCTGGGATAAACATTTAGAATTTTGCAAAAACTATTGGATGAATTGGTTTGAAATTTTAACCACATATTAAGGACTATAAAAGCCAACTATTTATGCAATATGAAAGTCGTAGGTTGACTTTTGCAAAACTTATTGTTTCTTTAGTAATAATCGAATTTTGACAGTTTTTTGCAATTTCCCGAGCAACAAATTATCGTATCGGATTTTAAAAACCGCCATTTTAAAGGTTTTGTATTCCTTACAAGTTAGTTACTTTCACATTATAATAAAAATTATCGTTTTTTTTTCTGGTAGGCAAAAATATTATTTTAGGTTATTTTAGACCTTTTATTGTTAATTATTAAAAAACCTTACCTGATGGTGTGTGGGTTTTACACATATTATACTAAAATTCACCCAAATTTTATGAAAAACTTTACAGATCCCCGGCTACTCAACAGTCACGACATTTTCCTCATATCCCTGGTCTATTTATTACCTTTTATCAAAATTAAAATGAACGAGTGGCTCAGTAGACCAACCAAATTAAATTTTTACTCGAAAAAAGTCCTATCCGCGAGATTATTGTAAAATTGTCTATTTGCAGGGGAAAACCATCAATTTTAGCGAAAAGTGACAGCTTGTAGGGAGTAACATTATCTACAAAATGAGACTTGTTAAATTAAAATCGGTTAATAAACAAAAAAGTTATTGCAAAAAAAAAACAAGAAAAGTGCCCATTTTTTAATTTGTTTATAACTATCGCATTTATTGTTAAAATTTTATAAAACCTATGACAAATTGAGGGTTTAGTCATACTTCAAAAGTGTGCCAAAAGTGGGCGCTATAGGTGCAATAGTTTTCGCACAATTCTATTTGTTTAACGGAGGCTTCAAAAGTTATGAAATTTAAGCCTGTACAGGCGTTAATTTTCAACCAAACATGATTCTGAAAGCGTCATTGTAATCTTAAAGACGTAATTAAGCGACCTATTAAAAAATATCACCGTTTTTTTGACATTAACATTCTCAAATTGTTCATTAAAAAACCATGCGTTTTTCGCTTATAAATAATAGGAATAACATTGTTGCTATTTATGCTATATCACGGAAAATAGATGCAATGGATAGCTGGCAAAAAAATACAGTTTTAAAATAAAAAAGTACCCTCTACGACCAACAGGAGCCAAGATAAGATTTTTTTCTTAAATTGTTCTCAAAAAAAGTTCAAATTGATGCGCGCTGTAAATTTTGCAATATCTCAGCTTCTATTCATCATAGAAACTTATTCTTTCTTTTAAACTGGGGTAGCTCGACGAAAAAATAACAATGGGCATATTTACGAATTCATAGAATAGTCCTGAACCCCAGAAAAAATGCATCTTTTATAATTTTTTTTTTAAATTTACAAAAATGTCACAAAATTATTGTTAGAGGAAATATTAATTAAAATTTCAATTTCGGAATTATCTTACTATTATTAAATAAATAAATGAAGCTACAAGCTGTCTGCGAGTCACTTTTCGCTAAAATTGATAGTTTTCCCTGCAAAGTGAAAAAAACTGTTTTCCTCACTTATTTGTTTAAATAGAAAAGTTAGCTATTAAAATTTTTTGACTCACGAGATGAGAGATGTCTTGTATTTTGTTCCTTTAGACAATTTTACAATAATCTCGCGGATAGGACTTTTTTCGAGTTTCCCTTTTATTTTCGCTAATTTCCCTGGTGTACAATCCTAACGCGTCCGATACGTAAGCGATTATCGGGAGTTCAAACCCACAGAGGGCATTTTTTTTACAGATTTACAAAAAATATTATATGATACATTATTTGTTAGAAGTGGTTTTATTTTGTTCGTAGGGTATTCCCCACTCACAAAATGAAATGTCACTTTCAACGCTTGTATCATAAGTAACTATTTTAGTTGTTTTCACAAGCCAACATATACATTTATGTGTTTCGTTAAAGATCAACCGAAAGCAACCTTTAACTGCGCTCCTGTTAAGGACGGCCATTTAAAGGATTTTTGTATAATTTCCAGGCGCATTCTGTAATTTTCCCGGCTCGCTAATCATTCCCTTGTCCGAGGAGGAAGCCGCGAAGTAGCGCAAAGAGAAAATCACGATCCGGCTAGCCATCACCTACGAGCTCGTATTTCAGTTTTAATTGAATAATAGGCGTCCGACCGTCGACGAGAAAAAAGACAGGGGCGCGCATATCAAAGCCTCCCGTTTCCTGTTTCTGCCGGACTCCGGGGTAATTTCCATGCAAATTAACCAGAACCGACCTCGTTCAAATTACACATGTTTTAATTTGTAACTTAATTCCTTTCGATCAACTGAAACGAGATATCTAATTGGAGACGAGCCATTGCCTGCGACGTATTTACTAACTTGTTAATGATAACGGGCCCATTCCATAAGAAGATGCAACTTTAATGAAGTCGTATGTTCAAACAGGCGTATTAAGTAGGGAATATTTGACTTCGTTTAGCAGAACAAGATAATTTAATGGAATCAATTAAAATGTTTCATTTGGTCGTTTCTCATTTTTTTCCCATACGTATGAGCGTATTTATCGAAAAAAAAAATGGTACGCCACTGACTTTTTGAAGTTTTATAGGTAAGTCCTTAGAGTGTCATTAAAAAACGAACATTTTGCCTTTTTTAGAATTTCGTTAAGAACAGCAGTTTTCGAACAATTCACAAAAGAAATAACGGCAACAAATAGTTCAGGAATATAAAATTTTTATGCTAAAGATAGTAAAAACAATTCACACATAGAAATCAGACTTTTGAAAAAACTTTTTCCTATCGTATACAGCTTATTTGAAAACAAATCAAACAATCCAAATTTAAATACGATACGTCAATATATTTTGGAGATATTGGCAAAAATTATTAAAAAAAATATAATTTTAAAGCTCTGCATTGAAAATGAAAGGGAAAATAGCTATTTATGATATACGTGTTAAAAGTAAGATTTTATTTTGTGAGTGAAGATGATTAAAAAACGAACGTAGCGAGTTTTTTAACTTCACGAACAAAATAAAATCACTTTTAACACGTATATCATACACTATTTTTTCTACAAAACTGTTAAAAGTGGGCTTTTTAATTGTCATTTTTGATGTTAAAAATGTCATTTTTTGACACGCGTGTTAAAAGTAAGTTACTTTTAACACTAGTGTTAAAAGTAACTTACTTACAATTAAAAAGCCCACTTTTAACAGTTTTGTAGAAAAAATATTTTATAAGCAAAAATTTTATTATTTGATGATTCAGTTATGAAAATAATCCTGTTCTGGACCTGGACAGGGAAAATGGAGAGAAAATACATAATATCAAAAAATAGTTTAATAATAATATTTAGTCGAACCAGAACGATTTTGCGCCCGAGCGGAGTGAGGACTGGCAATATAGTCCGAGACTGGTAAATTATACTTAGCTGCTGCGTGGTGTATAATATTTTATTTGCTACCACAGTTCTATATGGTTCATAAAGATCAGGTTTTAATTTTTGACATTTCTTAATCAATTCATTTTGACATTATTCGAAATCTTGCAAAGCCGCCTTGGTTGTTTAGATTTTGTGGTTTCCACACTGAAAGAAATGTGCTTTATTCTTTATTAGAATTCCATATGCCATTATAAGACCATTGTATACTATATGTGATAGTTAAACAAGTGAATATTCGATATAAAACGCGTATTGCTAGCACAGTTGTATAGTGACTATAAACCTTATTCTTTATTAAATTATTGTATAACTAGTATACAACGTTTTTATACCCATTACGAAATAATAGCAATAACTGTTATTAAAGTGTTCCATATCGTTATTAGAACATCTAGTACTGGTTATAAGTTTTATAATAATAAATGTATTAAACTGTTGTATACTCTGTATGAGTTAAAAACATATGACATTAAGTTTTCAGAAATTTTATTGGATAACTGTAATTACAAGTTAAGGTTCTAATGTAAATATAATATAAAACATACATTTAAGTATTAAAAATGATGACAAATCGCTCCCAAAACTGTCCAGTTTAATTTCTTAGCAACGATGCACCCGTATTTTCTTGTATTACATGAGAATTTGCACAATAACTCTTCCACCTTAAGAATGAAGCATCCCCTGAAAGGTTGAACTTCTTTCCATCTAATTCTATTTCCTCTGGTTGATTGACTTTGTATCCATGCTCTTCTTTGTCACCGTTAACTTTCTGTTCCTCCATCTTATATAAAACTTAACATCAGCGGTTTCTAATAGGGCATACAAAATAATAATTTTTAAAGATTTAGACAAGATTTACATTTAAAAAACAAAACAACTATACATACTCATAGTTTGTTTTAAAAATTGAAATGACAAATATATTGAGTAGGTACGTCCTTAAATCAATTAAAAAATTAAGGATGTGATCATAAATGGATATAAAGCGGAAACAACACCTTATTTAATTACTATTTATATTGACATTGCGAAAGAATTAGAAAAAAAATGTGCTCTAAGGTCAGTCCATACAGAATAAAGCTGAAAATATAAACAGGTAGCGGCTTCTCGTAAAAAATTCTATTATCCTTACCCGGAATATTCTGAATAAACAAAGGATTCTGGTAAATGATGATAGCATTTTAACTGAGGAAATTTGTAAGTGATATACGTCTTTATTTTACTACCTACTAATACAATGTTCAATCATCATAATAATTAGGCATCTCCTAATGATAAAATTCGATTTTTATTAAATATTATCCATGGTTGGCATAAACAACCGCTAGTTAACCATAAACAACACATTTTTCAATTTAGGCTAATGGTATTACGCAAGGTTCAATGACACTACCAAGAACACAGAAAATGTTGCGGTTTGCTTTCCGTATATGTAAATAAAATTTCGTACAAAATCATTAATTACCTACGTTTACCGAATGAGGCAATTACTACCGACTCTCAATGACAACTACCAGTGATTTCTTTCAATTTGCACCTCCTTTATAGCTTAATGAACAATACACAATTGTTACAAAATGTAACCATTTATGTAAGTAGGTACCAGTAAATAGAATTACAAAAAAGAAACTCTGTTTTCTCTATTTGAAGTAAATAATTTTATTTATTTATTTATTTCTATTGGATGAATGTTGAAGGACTTGTTTTTGTTTATGTCACAGAAATATTTAGAGTACCAAATTGTTATCTTTTCAGGGTTGGGTTCTAGTCTGTGTGTGAAACTGATAGGATAGAGGAACGCACAAGGAAATGCCCCTGTGAAAACCCGGAAAGCACCGCATCATTCAATTGATGAGACAACCACAGCCGAGTGGCTATTGTTGGTACAATTCAATGCTAGTTGGGGCATGTATAGCCTATAGAATAGTTGTTTCCCTCAATATAATCCATTAAGTTTTGGTATTAAAGAACATTATTTGACTTCACTTGATAAGATTTTTATGCAAACCGTACTAAACATTATTTAGTATTATATTAACGTCTGTTAATACTTTGTACGGACATAATTAAACAACGATTTGAGGTAAATAACGAACGATAATTCCTAAAGGAGTTTACGATCGAAATCCGACGTTTATTATCTGCAATGCCCCTTTAGAATTTACGTCACGTTCCACTGACAAATTTGGCTCGTTAAACGATTCCAAGATCGAGATTTACAACGACATTACGCTGACGTATTATCTCCATAAGTTATAACGTCCACTGTTAATAATAATCCTTGACAAATAATATATTTAAATGTGTAGAAGGAGGCAATTTAAGACGTGTTTGGAACGTAAATCAGCAAAAACCCTTAGTTCGTCGTGCGAAATCGTTTAAGGAACTTAAAGGACGTTGTTGGAGAGAAACATTGGAAATGTCAGTCACAACCTTCTTTGTACTTATTGAATTCATAGATTGCTATGGCAAGCAAACAAAACAAAACCTGCGATGTTAAAGTCATAGCCTACTCAAAAGTCATTCGATTTAGAACGTGTGTAAATAGATCCTAGGGCTTATGAAACATTAGAAAAATACACTTTTTTCTGGTATTTTCAAAAGTAATAATGTATTTCACTTCAAATGTATACAAAGCTATAACTAAATTACATATTATTTAAAAGCATTGTCGTTTAAAATAATCGACTTGGACCAGCTTTAAAATTGCAATAAACGGACTATTTCTCAATTTTAATATTTCATATACTTTACTCTCACATTTAATCAAAATATTGTCCGCCACTTTGATAATAAGTCGACCCTTCTGCTGGTATTGCATAACTTTTACTGCTCCTAGCGCGTTTATTACATGAACTATCAATGTAAAACTTTTTAAAAATAATAGTTTAAGCCGGCCTATAAACAATAGTCAAAAAAATATTCCTTGTGAAGGAACATACAGGGTGTCCGGTAAGTACCTCCTAATCTCTCGGGAGTGTATAGGGGAGGTCAAAATAAAACTAGTCCTTCCTATAATTTTTTTTCCTAATGTGCCCCCTAACGGAGTTATGGGGGGTCAAAGGGGTACCTAGAAATTAACGTTTAGGGTTATAACTTTGAAACCACCCTGTATATTTTAATAAAATTTTCGTACGTTGTATTACACATGGAGCTCTACGATTTGATGCTAAAATCAACTTTTTGCTATTATCAGGTGTCCAGAAACGGACTGGCCCTATCACAATTTTTCTCAAAATTTTGACAGAAGTAATTTTATCAAACTGAAAATATTATTATTAGATACTCTGAAGGTTTTTCTTTAAAAATGGTACTCTTTATTTATTTCGAAAAAATGAACGGTTTGCGAGATAAATCGGTTTTGAAAAAAATTGGTAACAAAAACAACAATTAAAATTTATTTTTTTTACATATTATTTCATGCATTTAATTTCTTTAACTTTATCAAGTCCAGAAATCTTTGAACGGGTTGGCTATACTTTATGAGCAAGTAGTGACCAATTAAAAATAACATTTGAAAAATAACTTACTTACAAGACATGCAACAAAGAACATTCAACAATGAACAAAGGTACCTAAATGTTACTTCGGTAGATGTTCAAAATGAGCACCCCGTACTTCAATGCACTTTCTAATCCTACGAATGTTTTCCCGGTGCACTTGAAATAATATTCCGTGATTATTGCGGAGATGGTCACAGTTCTGTGTTAGCCTCAGCAGAAGTTCCTCTCTACTATTTACGGGTGTTGAATAAACGTTATTTTTTAAATGACCCCACAGAAAAAAGTCTAATGGGTTTAGGTCGGGCGACCTAGGTGGCCATAATACAGGTCCGCCTCGACCTATCCATCGATCACCAAAAACATTCGTCAGATGTTGACGTACTAAACGATCAAAGTGGGGTGGTGCACCGTCATGCATGTACCACATTTCAGTTCTTATTTGAAGGGGCACTTCTTCTAACAAAATATTTAGATTTTCCTCTAAAAATTGCAAATAAAGAGCACCATTAAGTCTTTGCTCCAGAATAAATGGACCAATCAAATGATTCCCGATAATGCCAGCCCACACATTCACCATAAACCTTTGTTGGTAGCGAGTTTGAACTAAAGCGTGAGGGTTTTCTTCATCCCAGACATGTAGATTATGCGAATTAATTATGCCGTCTCTTGTAAAACCTGCTTCATCGGTGAACAAAATAGATGTACCAAAATTATGATTCCGAATATGATGCTGTAAAAACCAATTGGCGTATTGAAGTCTTTTTGGATAATCATCTGGAGACATAGCATGTACTTTTTGGATGTGGTACGGGTAAAGCAATTGTTCTTTCAGAGTTTCATGTACAGCCCATTTTGTAACATTGTTTTGCGCCGCAAGCTTCCTTATGCTATTTGAAGGATTATTAGCAACGTCTTCCAATATTTGTTCCTCTACATGAGGGTCTCGTACTCTCCTCGGGGCTCCTGCTCCACCACGGCGTGGCAAAAAGCTTCCTAAATAAAGGATTCGGAAGAAATTAGTTTCACTAACGTTTTTCACTATTTTTTTTTACCTGTTTCTCTTAAACTACGATCAACTCTTTCAAAAGTTTTTGGACTCGGCAAATGTCGACCCGGAAACCTTTCCTCATAAAGTCTTCTTGCCTCCACGGAGTTGCATAATGCTTCCCCATAAATTAGGTGCATATCAGCATATTCTGCACAGGAATATTCTTCCATTTTTAAATGTTATTTCTAACGGCTTAAAACGAATACCACAATAAAATTGAATTTTTATTCTGTCACGCGCCTTTGACAAGTACTTTAAAATCAACAGGGTCTAACAACGAAAACAATAGAAAAGAACTCCATGGAGACAAGAGCAATAATAATTTGTAGATGTATTTTGGTCATAGATGTTGATTTTACAAGAAACGGCATTATTCATTCCCTTAATTCACCACCAGTAAATGTTTATGGTGAATCTGTAGGCTGGCACTAGCGGGAATGATTTTATTGTAAAAAAATAAATTTTAATTGTTGTTGTATTTGTTACCAATTTTTTTCAAAACCGATTTATCTCGCAAACCGTTCATTTTTTCGAAATAAATAAAGAGTACCATTTTTAAAGAAAAACCTTCAGAGTATCTAATAATAATATTTTCAGTTTGATAAAATTACTTCTGTCAAAATTTTGAGAAAAATTGTGATAGGGCCAGTCCGTTTCTGGACACCTGATAATAGCAAAAAGTTGATTTTAGCATCAAATCGTAGAGCTCCATGTGTAATACAACGTACGAAAATTTTATTAAAATATACAGGGTGGTTTCAAAGTTATAACCCTAAACGTTAATTTCTAGGTACCCCTTTGACCCCCCATAACTCCGTTAGGGGGCACATTAGGAAAAAAATTATAGGAAGGACTAGTTTTATTTTGACCTCCCCTATACAGTCCCGAGAGATTAGGAGGTACTTACCGGACACCCTGTATAGACTACTTTTGAAGACATCGTCAGAATTCGATTTAAAAAAATAAATTTAACGTCCTGTACCTTCAAAACAAAACACGATCGACCCATAGTTCGTAGGAAAGAACCTTCTTGTTTTTTAACGTTATCCCCAGAATTCATGGCACCTTATTTCCTGTAGAACACACGGATGCGTTGTAACGGTGGAACGCCGATGCAACAACATCCAAAAACAGGTCACAAAACAAACTTCTCGGTGAAAAGAGAAAGCCGCTCGAGCTAGCTCAGCCATGTGGGTCGAGCGGTCTGGACACCGTCTAGCTACCTTCCTCTTTATCAGCTTTATTGCTCTTTTTATCAAGTATCATTCCGACAGAGCGGTGCAGAGAACTCAGCCAGGACCGGTCTTCCCCCTTGGTAAACCACGGCCTACTGCAGCTAGACAGTACATGTTTCATTTATATCCTTACCCTGACGTAACAGTTTAATAAACTTGTTTTTACCGAGGCGTACCACAGGGCTCAATACTCGGACCGTTACTATTTAACATCTTTATTAATAATGTAACTGACATATGTTTAAAATACGCTTAAATCGGTGTATTTCAGAAATGAATACTTAGTGTTGTTAAAACAATCATCTTCTAAATAAAAAAAAGGAATGTCATGAGTTTTACTTATAACACTCTTTTATAGCTTTTTTGGAAATATCAGGTCCATTTTAGAAAAGCACATATCTCCAAAAAGTTGTAAATCATCTACTGTTAATTCAATAAGAAAAATAACAGGTCCGCATTTGAAGAATTAAAGATGAGGTTGGCTGTAATGTTATAGAGTGCTACAAATTTCAATTAGAATTTTATTTCCAAAAATATCTATTGGTTACTCGGTTCAAATATATTAATTACTTTTTGTTTCTTGGGCGAGTACGGTCCTGCGCAACCATCCTCGTTCTCGGTTCTCACACTGCCTCACAATGAAGTGGGTTTTATTAGACGGATTTCAAGTACATCGAGGAGGTGCAGAGGAGCGGGGAGGGCCCTTAGATTGTTCGATGCCATAAAAAGAAGGCAGTAAAAAGGTCGAGGACAATTTAAACCGGTCTTCCCTCGGTAGCTTCTCAAAAATGTAGGTGAATACCGCGACTGGGTGTGAAGAATAAATAGATATCAAGATACCCAAGCGACCGGATAGCAGTTGAATGGCAGAAGGATGCAAGAAAAGGCTCTTCGATATTATAACGATTTATACAACGTTTTCCTACAATGAAAAATGCATTTACTGGATAGTTTTGTACCGGTACGCTACAATTACATTTAGTACCTGCCCCAATAAATATATATTTTACTTTCTGGGAATTTACGAGCCATATAAATTATACTTTGAATTATCCGAGATTATCCCAAATAAATGTATTTAGCAAATGAGATTAGAATAAGTAGGCTGTAAACATAAATTAGTTGTTGTTTATTAGGGTACATAAGCACAAACCGAGTAGGTAATGACTCGGATAAGTGTTAATTAGAATAGGGTAATAAAAGTAGGTACCTGGGGACAAGGATAAAACCGAAAACATTTCGAGGCACGAATCAGAAGTCTTGAAGCCTAGTTCCTGCTCGGTTGTGTCTCGTGTTACCAGCGAAATTAGTAGAATAAAGTTTTCCATGCTACTTACAGTTTTTCTCCTCACTTGAAGACCAAACCACTATAGTTTCTTGATCTTCCCTTTGGTATACAAGGGGTAGAAGTTATCACCCCTTCAAGTAATTAATTTCAATTTATTTGAAATAAATTTGATCCTTTCTATTTTCTGTTAAATAGTTCTTGGGCAAAACAAATTTTGATAGACATCCTGAGCTACATATGGCTTATAAACTCAATGATACTGAAATTAAATTGAATTTTTTGTGGTAAAGAGATTGTAAAATGATAATAGTTCCTATTATTACTGCTGTTAATTTGAAACTTTCTGAGCAACTTTAATAAACGTACTCAATATGAGAAACTACTTTAAAGCCAAATTGAAACGCTATTTTGCTTTTTTTTTGTTCAGTAATAGAAACGTATTTAGAAAAAAAGCTCATTTTTATTTCTCAGGCTACTTTAATTGAAATACGATTTTCAAAGTCTGTCATAGGGCTTGTAGAACACTCTGTTTTGGTGGCAGAAAAAAGTTATGAAGGGAACTACTTCAAGATCAAGAAACTGTAGATAAAGTGTACGTAATTTTATTTTTGTAACTTTCTCCATACTTAAGACAATAAATAATTATTTCCCACCGTTTGTAAGGCTGTAAATTCTCAGGGAGGAGGGAATTTTCAACGAGAAATGTGTAAAAGCAATTTTAAAGAAGGCCTGGTGCGAGTCAGCAGAATTTATTTGAGTAGTAAGTAATTCACATCCGTGATATTTATTCAAGATCTTTTGGGATTCACAATTTCTATTTTTGTCGAAATATTTTGCGATTGTTGCAAAATTTTGGTAATGAAGCTCAACAGACTTAAGATTCAAATTCAACTGAACAAAATTTATCAGAAGAACACTTGATCCAATCTAGAAAACCTCTTTCTAAGTTTTCTCACTCCCATTAATGATTTTTTGCCATATTCAGCTATTTTTCTGCGTTTTTTTTTTGTAAAATCTGAGGTGGGATACAGCTAATAGACTTCAGGCTCGAATTGAGCGTATCAAAATACAAATGAAGCACACTTGATCAAAGTCAGAAAAAAATTTTCCAAATTTTTTGCGGTCATTAAAGTGATTTTTTGCAATTTTTCGCTATTTTTAGTGATTTTTCGATATTATTTTGCGATTTTTGCAAAATTTGGAGGGGATGCAGCTTAAAAGACTTCAGATTTGGACTCAGCACATCAAAATACATAAGAAACCCACTTGATCAGGTTGAGAACAAATTATTTCCAATATTTTTGCGCTCACTAACATGATTTTCGGCAATTTTTCACAATTTTTTGCTAATTACTCAAAATTTTCGGGATATTTGAACTAAACTCACTTCAGATTCGGATTCAGTACGGAGGGCCCGCTCAAGAGGGGGGGGGACAACGGGGGCCTCGGCAAGATCTGTCAAATTTGCTAATTGCGTGACCTTTTTTCAGAATCAATAGAATCAAACAAAAACTTGTTTAGGTTTTGAAATTTAATATTTTCATTATATTTTTTTTTTTAGAAAATAGAGCTTGTATCTCCGGGCCTCACCATATGTTAATCCGGCCCTGTCAGCACGTCAAAATACATAAAGTCTATTGGGACAAATCAAAAGTACAGACCACTTTTATTTCGTGTGTGCCAGTGTCTCACATCAACATTAAGGTTATAAAAAACAACAGCAAAGAACAATAAAAGCAATTCCAGCACATAAACATTTCTCACCACCTTTACCGCAGTACTATTTCCACATCTACACAACCAAAAATATTACCCCGAAGGTCGACTTCGCTTCGCGTGACAGACTGACAGCCTTAGTACCTACTTCCTCGCGTACAGGTAAACCGGTCACTATTGTGTTGCCGGCTTTAAATCATTTTCCTAATTAAAACACAATCGGTTCATTTACAACAATAAATTACCGTACACTGGTAAATCAATGTAATTGTCTTAAGGGTCTGTCAGCAGCACAGTTCGTGAGTATGAATGAATACTGTTATTATATGCCTTAATGGAAGCTAATAAACCCACGAGTCGAGGAGATACGAGGTATTGGGCAGGAAAGATACAGGTTCTTTGTACGGGGCGTACCGAAATACGGGCGCGTGTGGGTTTTTGTGTTTCAAAAGAAAAATTCAAAGAAAAGTATATCTGAGGGCTTTACATTAACGTGCTGTGCTGTTTGATGTTTGACTTGACTTTTCTTATACATTGTTGTATGTCCTATAAGAATAAACTGTTTTTGAATTTTTGAATTTTGAATTTTGAACGTAAACGCAAAACCAATAAAATATACACTTGGTGCAAGTGCACACAAAAAAGAAATTCTTATATCAAGAATGGTATATTTATATATACGTAAAGAAATATATTCTTGATGTTAATATACCACAATCTTAAACTAAATAAAATTTCTTCACTTAATTGAACGTTTTCTTGATTTACTTGAGTTTAAGGTTGTGGTACATTAGCATCGAGAATGTATTTCTTTGCGTATATACGAATACACCATTCTTGATTTAAGAATTTATTTTTTTGCGTGTGGAAAACGAATTGTACACACTTTTTCTGCGGTCATAGCATTTTGCATACATTCACCGTATATCAATGCACAATCATCAATTCGTCATTACTATAATTATGAATCACTTTAATAAAACTAACAATTATTTAAAATTACACTTGATTGCTATGATTTTATCTACAGTAGGCTAATTTCTAAAGCACAGTTATGCTTTTAAATGAGAAACAAAAAAAAACTTATTAACAATCGACTTCTTTTATAAAAATTTGGTTATTTCCCGTGGAAAATAAATGGAAACTAGTTCCAATTTATCGGTCGATTTTTGTGTAATATTTATTCATTAGCACCAACCAAAATTATATTTAACAATTAATTCTAATATTACTTTACACTAGCCACAAATATTAAGGGACATTAAAAAAAATCTCAAATTTTTGGGTGATTTTCAAAGAGCTGTAACTTGGAGGGAAATGGTCGCAGTGAAAAAAAGGAAATTGAAGATCAAGTTTATAGTTTTCGGATATGGACTTTAAAATGTTTTAACGTCAGTGGTTTTTGAGTTTCTCGTAGTGAAATTGTTGATTCGCAGCATTTCATTCCACAAATCTTGAACTTTTACCGAGTTCTACAAAGTCAAAATCGTTTCCATAAGCTTTCTTAAAAAATACAGTTGTAGCGGTACGCTACAATTACATTTAGTACCTGCCCCAATAAATATATTTTGCTTTCTGGGAATTTACGAGCCATATAACTTATACTTTGTGAATTATCCGAGATTATCCCAAATAAATGTATTTAGCAAATGAGATTAGAATAAGTAGGCTGTAAACATAAATTAGTTGTTGTTTATTAGGGTACATAAGCACAAACCGAGTAGGTAAAGTCCCGGATAAGTGTTAATTAGGATAGGGTAATAAAAGTAGGTATCTGGGGACAATGACAAAACCGAAAACATTTCGAGGCACGAATCAGAAGTCTTAAAGCCTAGTTCCTGCTCGGTTGTGTCTCGTATTACCAGCGAAATTAGTAGAATAAACTTTTCCATGCTTGGAAACAATCGCGTTGTGATAAATGAATGAAATTTGGTATACACAGCTAAATTTTGATGAGGAATTTGATGGACTAATCCATTTATTTCCACAAGGTCCATTGGGGTGGGTACGGGGGGCCCTTGGTACTTTGCGTGTGTAACTTTTTCATCTTTGACTTTTTAACAAATTGGACAGCAAATTCCGTTTTCCCGAACTGTTTTACGTTAAAAAGGTACTCTTGTTTCAAACCGTTATCTTTAACGGTTTCTGAGAAAATCGCTCTTGAATTAATCCCACTTTGGTCAATTTCATAGTAATTTAAACAAAATTATCAAGGTATTCTTATGTCAAAGTATTGTCAACCCGATTGCCAATTTAATATTTCTAAGCGAAAAAAAATGGAAGAGTTTACGGGACAAGAGTTAGTTGATATGATATTTATTTATGGCAAAATTTTTGTTTATCAAAAACCAATAACTACGACTTGTAGAAAATACTTTGCAGTTTTTAAAATCCTACTTGGATTTTTGGACGAGCAATATTTCCCTAATAACTGATTGTTAAACATAAAAAATTTTTTTTTGCTTCGATCGACGAAAATCAGCGTACAGAGCTCCGGAACCGCTCAAATGAAAGGGAATTAAATTATCTAAAAAAGTTTTACGGCGAAATTACCAAAACAAAATTTATTGAAGTTTTAGAAGAGAAGCAAAAATTTGGATTTTTTTTTTCGTTGGTTTTCTTAAACTAAACTATTTTAAACTTCAGATCTGAAAACTAGAAAGTTGATGCTCCAATTCCCTTTTTTATTACACTCCAAGTTACAGCTCTTTGAAAATCACCCAAAAATTTGAGATTTTTTTAATATCCTTTAATTTGTACGACTAGTGTATTTTACTAAATTTTTAAAAGATAAGTTAGACATACGTATTTGTTTATGCAGTGTAAGTCCATTAAATTTTGTGGTCGGTTTTTATTGATCTACGATTTATTATCGATTTTTAATCCAGAACTCAGTAGCTTCGGTCAATTAATCGTAATGTCTAAGAAGGATTAAAAAATATAGCTATAATTCCTCGAACAATTTTTTGGGTAAAAAATAAAAAAACAAGTTTTACCATTTTTTCAATAGAAACATGCAAGATTACGTCAAAGAATCGAAAGTAAGAACCTAATCAACAACTACCCGGATTACGCAACCACTTAATTAATTTCTCAATCTGAGGCGCCACTATCGACAAAAAAAAGTTATCGACGTTTACGCGAACACCATAATAATCAACGTTCACGTATACGGGTTCCCGATATAGCGTCGTGAATGGATTGTACGAGGCGAAAAATACGGCGCAACCAAGTAGGTGGTGAGAATTACCGTCTGCTTTACCGTTGTGTATCTAATATCGTCGGGCAGAGGAGCGACACAGTGGAAGAAATTGCCTGCCCGCGAGATGATATATAAGGAAATTACATGGGAACACTGGTTTGACCCAGTGGGTCACCCCAATACACACATATATATTACCGTCATCGTGACTCCTGATCTAGCTGATTCATTACGATAGGAGTTCGTGTACGGAGCCACTCATCGGAAAAGCAAAAGGATTTCACACGTTTTAATACTTTCTGGAAAAATGTAGGTATACAAAAAAACCGATATCAAATTTCAAAGCCTAACCACTTTTTGAAACTTGCAGCATACAACAAACAAGGGGGAGCGTACTCCCCCTTGCCTACGCCCATGTTAATATATGTCCCAAAAAATTTGGGACATGTTGCAAAAACAAAATTGGAAATATTTCACGAAATATCTTCAACCTACAGCATAACGCGAAACCGTCCTTTTGCATCATACGATTAATAGTACATATAGTTGCGTTCTTGTTATAACCCTCCAATGAAAATATACTGAAGAAACAATTTTGTTATCACAGAATCTAAAGCATCTCTGATATTGACCTAGCAATATTTTCAGCTTGTCTCTTTAGCGTAATCATATGAGAGCAGAAATTAATTATAGCAATAAATACAGCATGTAGACATGCAAGCAAAACAAGTCCTTAATAGTTTCATGCATGCAAATGTGCGCTGATATATTTTTATTTGTTTTGCTGTTTGATTTTGATCCTTTAGACAATAATTTTTACGGTTTCGCGGTAAAAGTTTACTCGCAAAGATACCTGGAGACTAAAACCAATTCCATTTCAAGGATTTGGTTCATATTTTTTTTAAAGATGTCGTTATATATCGCTACTGAAACAAAAAGGTATATCTCGTTTTCCAAAAGATTACAGTACAGTAGTTTTAAGAAAAAGGATGTCGTAGATGTACCAACAAATAAAAACATTTAGCCATTTTACTAACTCTACTTCAAATTCAAAATATTTTTAACATTAGAGTTCAACAATTCGAAATTCACCTCCACAGTTGAAAAAAATCGAGAATAAATCTAAACTTAACACATTGTACAGTCATTTTAGATTTTAAAAAATAACTTGAAAATCGCTAATTTTTAATGCAAAATTGAGGAGGTACTTTTCCTTGACATACAATTAAGTCAAATACACTTATTATAGAATTTCCAAGAGCTTAGGATGCCAAAATTCTTCTACTAGCAGTATACGACACAATTGTAGTTACATTAATGACTTATCTAAATTATTACCCCAAGCTTCATCAGTCTACGTCAAACATCATCGGAGACAATTGGCGTAAATCTGTTTAAAAAAATTTACAGTTTCTCAAAAAATAACCAGTTAGGACATAGACTCACACAAACTTCTTTTGAAAGTACCTCTGTATGTCTAGAAATGTAAATCTTTAAACCATACATTTTTACCCATGCTTTGACATTGACTTATATGAGTAATGTTCGGTCAAGAATAAAAGTGTTTTGCATTTCTACAACTGGTTTGTGAAATTAAAGATGAAACGAGTTTAATTATCTCGTATATATTTCAATTCACAGTCGGTCCCTCAGACAAGTAGAGCCTCGTTGAGGTAGGCATATTTAAAAAAAATATATAATAAAATGGGCCATAAAACAATAACCGTACTGGTTACAGTTACCGTACATGGAAGAGTTTTATGCGCAATACGAGGCGCTACAGAAGAAACGACATTACTGTAATCCAATTTCTGCGAACATCTTGTTATGGAGCTGTAGTTAGCGAAACCAGGGCAACGTCTCTCTATGTCACAGATTCAGGATCAGAAAAACGATACGACCTGTAAGATTCCACTTCGTGGAGATGGTTCCATGCTTAAATAAAAAATTTACAGGTGACCAAAAATGAAACCTCGTATTCTTCGGTGAATTTTAAGGGGACTTTCGTATACAAATTTTACCTAGGACGCTTCGTTAAAAAGATACAGGGTGTTAAACATAAAACAAATATTTTTAATTTTTTTAAATAATTTAAAATCTAGTAAGTGAAATAATTTGAAATTGGCCACATGTATTTATATAAACATTATCCAAAATCTGAGGCCTTTTCCTAAAATTTAGATGCTCCAGTGGCGGAGATACAGGGTATCGGTAGCATATTTTTTTAAATAAAATAGTACGCCACTGCTTTACGGTAAAAATCATGATATTTTCGGATTCGCCTTTCAGTTTTCTACAAATTACTAGTTTTCCGAAAAAAGACTAAACTTAAAACTATACTTTGACTAACACGGTATTGTCCAAAAAGAATGCCTTCCGGATGGAGAAACAGTCAACAAAGAATATTATCTGGGTGTTATGAGGCGTTTGAGAAAGAATATCTGCCGCAAAAGACCAGATTTATGAAAGGACAATTCTTGGATTTTGCACCATGAAAATGCCGTCTTTTAAATGCTTTTAAAAAATGCTTTGACGACTGGGTTGTTTATTGTAAAAAGTGTATTGCTTCAAATGCAGCCTATTTCGAAGGACACAAAATACATTTTAATGATTAATTGAATATATTGTGTTTTACTGACAAATTTTGGATACTTTTTTGACAGCATTCATAAATAAAATTAAGTGTTATTTCAATGGTTTCCTTATAGCTGTTTTACATTGACAATTTATTCATGAATAAATTGACGAAGTTCTTCATCAATTAATTCACGAATTTATTGGTAAACAGTGTGATTTTACACTACTACAGACTCTGTCAAGTTTTTTGACGCATGAATTAGTTCTACCAACAAATCAAAGAAGCAAATAAGGGGTCTAGCAGGATAAGATAAGGTCAGCGGCCCCAGAAAGGTGTTTTGAAAATGACTTGTGTGGTAACATCAGCGAGATATAAATCTACCATTGACTCAAATTCAGCCTTGCATCTCGCTGCGTTCTGGTGATAATTGATCAAATAGACGCTAGAACGGGTATTTTTCAAAATTGTTTTTTTCGAAAACTATTGCAGCTGCCCTAATGAAACAAAAACTGTTCGTTAGACAAAGCATTACTTTACATTACATATTTTTTATAGAAGTTTTCTGTCTTATTTACTATTAGAAAAAAAAATAAAAATATTTTTTTTTCCAGATTTTATTCTTAGTTCACTCAGAGGTACAATCACAGAAAAAATATATAATGTAGCTTACTATGTCTAGTATTACTACCAAAAAGTGCATAAATATAAAATGGGTGCCACACTATAAAAAAAAAAATGATCATCTTAGGTACTAATGACCTCCCATTTGTGACATTTATCATCTGTTTGTTACTCAAAAATATATTAGGTAGTAGTTAAAAATGTAAGGAAGACTTTCATTTTGACATAAACAGATGAAAATGGTTTGTGGAACTACAACGTTTTTAGAGAACAATACGACAAGATTTTATTACTTTTTTAAATAAATTATTGAATTTCTTTAATTTTATGGGTTATTATTCTTCAAATAAAATAATAGTGTTACACATGACGTGTTCGTTAATTTGTCCTCTATCTGTTACTGTCAAAATCCAATATAATCCCCAAAAGAAGAAACAATTGAATGTTGCATAACTGAAATTAGTGACCGTAGAAATTTTCTTTCGACGAAAATGGATTGCTCGTAACTTCTTATTCCCCAGTACCAAATTTCAGCTCTTTCTGTTGTGAAATAAGGACGCTAGGTGGCATTTTCTAAAATCGCTATTTTCAGTTTTTTCACAATATTTCAGGACCGGCAGCAGATATCTTTGATCTGTTTGGTTTATTTTAATGACTCTGAAAAGGCTCAACTTTTTTCTAATTTTAACCGTCTTGTATATCTTACGGTTTCGTAGATGCCAATGGTGAGCTATGACAAACGGACCACCCTGTATATCGAGAACGAGGAATTTCTTGACACGTGTTTATAGAAACTTTTTTTGTCAACTTATGTGGAAGAATTCGTCAAATCATCATTTTTGCGTCAAATACTTCGATATCTTCCTCTTCTTCTGTATCATACGATACAAACTAATAGACGTTGCACACGGTCTCAAGGTTAATTACAAAATCCGCACACAGTGTGTCACATAAAGGTTGCATTGCGAATTTGTATGCGTTCCGCAATCCTGTTTTCATCACATTCGAGCTTTATGGAAGCATTGTTCGCTTTTTTGCCTCCATTGTGATTTTCTGGCCGGCCGAGCCGTCTCGTAACGACTATTGTTAAGTAATCTTATTACGGCACGCCTACTAGACACTTCAACATAAATACAACATGACCTTTGCTGTTTCAATAAACTAAGATGTCACCTGAGATTATTCCGGTATCTCGCTGCGCGACTGATCCGGTACACACACTGAGAGAACGGTAAGTTTTAATCTAACAAACACCGGACTGAGGGAAAATGCGCTTGCATTATTAATAGTCCAGGTGATAGAGCAGTAAAAGTAGGCTTTGGCATTTGTGTTTGAAGTCATCTATTTCGTTGTACAGAAACATCCCAAATATTATGTAGAATATAAGAATCCAAGTTTGCCTGTTCCAAAAAACTATTGCTAAATTAAGGACAACAATAAACAAACAAAAAGAACGAAAAATTATCCGCTCTTCGACATATTTTTACCTGTAGCATTGAAAGTAAGCCCTAATAAAAAAAATCATTTTTTATTTTTTGTTTATTTGACGATTTTCTATAAAGTTACAACAATTGCGAATCAAAAAATATGTATATTTGGAGAAATTTTAAAAATAAGTAAATATTTATAAATATTGATGAAATTTTGTGAACAAACAGTGAAATATGTGTCAATTCTACCCTAAAAATTTTGCAACGATCGATCGCGTGGTTTTCGATTGACATGATTGTTAATTAAGAAAATTTCAAAGTGTCTATCGCGTACTGTGGGTTTAAATTAAGGTTTAGAAAGGACACACAATTTTTTAGAGAAACATGTTGTCATAATAAACAATGATCAATACTAAAAATACCTATTTTTACACTTTTATAACCATTTAGATTTTTTTTTTAATTTTTCGACATTTCACTCTATAAACAATAATTATTTATTGCCCAGGGAATTTTCTATGCCATCGACAAAAGCTACGTCGTAACCCCTTGCTTTTTAGCCAAATACGACAGCATTCTATTGTGTAGATTCTGAGATATAGGAGCGTAAAGTTAATAATAATTTATAGCTTATGTAATCGTGAAGTCGAGAAAAAAAAATGTTCTTATAGCTAACTACAAGTACTCTCAATAACCGTTTAGTGCATTTTCGGCAGATTAAAGTTTAATGAAAGAAAAATCACTGGTCACTGGAATTTCTCGGCAGAGCGGGAGTGGGGATGACTAAGAGCAGCTGCGCTACCGCGCGCAGCATTCAAAATGTGTATGCGCGATAAAAGATTACTTTTTTCGGGAACGGTAGTACTTATTAAGACGAAAATGTTTTCGGTTTTTATCCTAATCCCTTGGTACCTAGTTTTATTACCCTATCCTAATTAACACTTATCCGGGTCATTGCCTACTCGGTTTGTGCTTATGTACCCTAATAAACAACAACTAGTTTATGTTTACAGCCTACTTATTCTAATCTCATTTGCTAAATACATGTATTTGGGATAATCTCGGATAATTCTCATTTATATGGCTCGTAAATTCCCAGAAAGCAAATTATATTTATTGGGGCAGGTACTAAATGTAATTGGAGCGTACCGCTACAAAAGTGTAAAAATAACTTTGTAACTTTATAGAAAATCGTCAAATAAACAAAAAATAAAGAAATTACTTCTTTGATTTAATGCTTACTTTCAATGTTACAGGGAAAAATATTACAAAAAATGGGTCATTTTTTGTCTTTTTGTATGTTTATTGTTCCCCCGAATTTAGTAATGTTTTTTTGGAATAGACAAACTCGGATACTTATTATACATAATATTTGGGATTTTTCTGTACAACAAAACAGATGACTTCAAATACAAACGCCTCGAATGCTCTACAGCCTGAACTATAAGTCTTTGTCATTGATAACGTATATACAAGGTGGTTTATTAACCTTTTTGGTGAAAAGCTAGTAATTAACCGAATTGAGTGTGTTGTATACTTAGTTCAATGTTTCTCAGGATACAAGGTGTTTAGTAACTATACTCCATTATTAAGATTCCATGTTCGAATATAAGTATCTCGGAAATTTAAATAATTAATTAAATTGCTAAAATAAACGAAATTGTTAGCTATAATGATTTTCTCCATCTCAATTTCTTTGTTAGAAAGTTCATTACGGTACCTATAAAATAACTAGCTTGTTTATTAAATTTTGTGTTCTTTAAGTCATAACAGATGCCAGACAAAAGAGTCACGGTTTGATAAACATCACCTATCTGTCAAATTGACAATTTTATTCCGAACACTTCTTTCAGTGTAGAGAGAAATATGTTTTGAACGCAATTCGATCTTGATACGCAACAAGAATAAGACTATTAGCATAATGTAATGTCTATTTTATGAAAGATGATAAAAAAATTACATTAGAACGGAAAAATTACGTTGTGATATAATCAAATTCTACATGGCGGACAAGCCTTTTCACTTTTTTCTAGTATTCGTGGAATGTTACGCGATTTAATCGATCAAGTCGAATAAATAGTGAATTCTTTATTTGCAATTATCCCTAGAAAAAAAGTAAAAAAGAGTACAAGGAGATGGACGTGCAAAAAAATAGTAGTATGTTAAGTAGCTAAGCATTACATAACTAACGAGAAATAGCCGTGCACTAGACAGCGGCCTGGTAGTTATGTAACGCCTGGCCAGTTTTTGCAATGGTTCAGTGAATCGGAACAGATTTTGAGACAGGCAGCGGCACGTAAGAAATTTTTTAAAGATCAAGTAAGTGTTCAGTAAGATAAAACCAATTTCGTTGACCGTCTGGTGGTGCGAAATAGTTATCGAAATCGCCATCCAGTGAAAATATAACTCAAAAATTGAATAATGCAATAGACGACCAACAAAATTAATTTAAAAACACATTTATTTATAACCGAATGTGTGTCCCAATTAAAATTGTTGATCTCGAGGAATTTGTGGAGGCTGTAAAAATTTACTACAAATGGGTCTACATGTGAGGCGGTAAAGTTTCCATTAATATTATTAATGGTCCGAATCCGCTATGCAAATGACACGACTAATGTTTTCACGGCTAGCTGGATATATCTTGGAAGTTAATTAGCTTTGAAAGAGTCAAGATTTAAGGACGCGGCGAGTCGTCTGATTCGTAAATAACGAACAGTTCGATAAAATAAATATTACAAGATGTCGGCAAACTCGTATAGAATATTTGTAGAGTACACTAATCGAGGTAAGAAAACGCGATTGACAGAAACGTCTTTTGTAGGTAATTGAAATATTTTCTTTAGTACCACAATAATAGGAAGAAACATTTTTGGAACCGCTGAGTTCATCGATAGCTCGGCTGGTTCTGTTTACAAGTGTTTACACAAGTTGCTGTACGTCATTCACATAACATTTTACTCCTTTACCTTTTCTGCTTTTCTATCTAACAAAAAATGGTAAATTTTCTGGTGATTTTAAAGAAATATATTGTATTTTGGAGATACATAGTCAACACGGAACCACTATGTGTATATTTCTCAAATCTCTAATTTCTCTATTAGCAAATACTTTATTAAAAAAGAAAAACATCTTTTATAATTTAGCAACAGATCCGCAAGTGACTTCACTTCAGGATAAGTTTAAGTGCATTCATTGGACGAGGATTGCAAGACAAATAAAAATCGAGAGAAGCAGTACGGTAAACAAAGACTAGATGAACTGAGGCAATCTAAATAGTATCATGGTAGGCCTGATTAACTAAACATTAACTAAAGTCGATAAAATTTATCACAATGTAGCTTGATGTGGCGAAGAGTCGGATACAGCTTATAATAGAAGTGATTTCATGGCATATTGAAGCCTGAGCATAATCTTGATAGATAGATCCTTCAGTTATATCTGATACAAGAACTATTTGAGAAACTAAGAAGGCAAAACTACACCGAGAAATAGGTATCTGCTTCTCAATATCACATCTACGCTACAGGTCTGTTGAATATCTTTATCGATTCATTTTAATTGTTAAGTCGTCATCTTGAACACCTCGACTACAACGGTTCCTATTACCGAGTCACTACATTTTCTTTATATTTAACTTTACCAAATAATAATTAATTCAATCGCAAAATCACGTCGACTTAAAATCATATTAATAATATTAATCATAAGATTCTTTTGCAAAAACTTTACAGTTTTGGTTCCGATTCTGATTCATTCTTACTGTTGCAGTAATATTTATCTGAAAGACAACACGTTTCTTATAATGATTATGGTTCTGTCAAGTATTTGGCGAAGTCTGAGGTACCTCAAGGTTCAAATTTGGATCCACTGTTATTTCTGTTGTTAGTTAATGACCGTACTACCACTCTGAACTGCCGGAAACTAATGTATGCTGATGATTTAAACAAGTTTTCACACATTTCCTCCTTAAATGACTGTTTTGCTCTTCAAGGAAAGATAGCCAAAATCGAGGCTCGGTATAATTTAAATGATTTATATCTAAATGCTGAGAAATTTAATTATTAGCCTTACTTCCCAAGAAAAGGTACAATTGTTACTGCATAGTTAGACTCTCATTTGTTTGAACCTCCATAGTGTCAGAAGTATACAGATGATAATGAGCATTACACACTACACCCACATCAGATACTCTTTTGTTCCGTGACGTCACTATTTCTGGTATTTTTAGACTCTAATCTTAACTGATAGAAGTCGACGTGTTTAATTTAATTATTTCGGAAACTGTTACAAGATTAATTATTGAAAAACACGCCAATCCGCATGCTTATAGCTAAGCGCAAGTTTTACCACTGATGTGACGTCACACGTGAAGCTTGCAGGCCTTGTTAATCTATGCAACGTAAAATGGGTTAAAATCTGCACCAAAAAGCATTTTTTTGTAAAAAGCATTTCGACTGTGTCAAAAACTAAGAAACAGTTTCTATAAGCACTCTTGTGGCAACGTCATGAAACAATTCCAGTTATTCAGTGACTCACCCTCGTATAAAACAAATAGCTTTCCCTGACCAAAACAAAACTTTATCTAACATCTGATATCTGGACGATCTCCTACTTTGGCATACGACTTATTGTTTTTTTCTTCAAGTGGTTCAATCACCTCCGATCGCAGTCCACTACTCTCGAATTTTGTTACAAATAAGGCTCTATTCGAATGCCTTTGCGTTTATGGTAATGCTGCGCAATATCTCACATATTAAGTCCAGGGAATGTTTAGAGGATGAAATCACTGCGATATTTTGTGCACCGGGATGTGGGTAGGGCACCTTTGACATTTCAAATCTAGATTTTATCAAAAATTGTACCGGAATAATAACAAAAGTGTTTGTGGTGGGATTACGAAATTCTATGTCGAATATTAGCTTACGAAACTGGCAGCAATTGGCCACAGCACGAAGTCAATTGCAGGACTGATGAGAAATAATGCATTACAAATGAAGAATTTTAAGTAAGGAATTACCATACAAAAACGAGATATTTGAGTGGGTATTAGATGATTTGAATAGAAAGAGATCGTTCCTAGGTGTTCATAAACAGCAGTTATATCTCACTGGTTATTTATTTCTTGTATAAACTAATTTCTGTTAGTTTCAGGATTTTTTAGAACACGGTACATTGCCTCCCAAAGGTCTTCAATTTATTTATTACCCAACATTAAATGCACATGGGAAAGTTCGACAAAATAAATTATTACTATAATTAACTCAGCTGTTCCAAAAACTAACGAGTTTCTTCTACTTTTACATAATTTCAAACCGAAACGGTTAAGGAGTTTTCACTTAATTTGCTGGATGTAGTAATTTTTCAAATTTCGTGTTTACATAAGTACTTGTTGATGTCTGATGATTCTGTATTTGACTAAAATTATATATTTAATTTACAGAATGTAACCGTGACAGTTCGATAAACGTAACAAGTGACTCCTCTTATCAAAATAAACAAAAACGAAAAAATAAAGTATATTTCTTTCTCAAAATTGTTAGGTACTTTGAAAGGTTGGATATGGTACGGTTTAGTTGATTACACAAAAAAGCTTGGGGTTACAAAATTTTACTCATTTAAAATTACCATTATATTAATTTAAATTTAACATTTTTGCCCTTTTGAACCCTAGTCACCCTCTTCAAGTTTATGACTCATGGAATTTTGTTTGAAAATACTTTGATGTATACTCCCACCAAAGAAAAATAATTGTACCCGTAAAGTCGTCTCAGAGTGAGAAATTTTTATTTACTTACTTAAATTTACAATTTTTTATTTAAATTTAAAACTTTTTTCACTTAAAATCAGGAATTCTCTGCAAATCTACGAAGTAATCGCAAGTAATAAAATTTTTATTTAAAACTTTCTAAAATATTTGTTGCTAACATTTTGTCTCAGTATGATCACTTTAATTTGTTTTTTGTCGCTATGTCGTTCATTTTTCAGTTGCGGAAATCTGAAGTAATAAAATAAATTTGAATTCAAAACGACATACTTATTTGCTAAGCGATTTGTTGCTAACGTTTCGTCTCAGTATGACCCCTCTAATTTGCTTTGAAATATTGTATTGTCGCTATGTCGTCCGCAAGTATGCGCAAATCTTTATACGATATTTTTGGGCCTTAAATGAAAGCCGTATATACAATATTAATTCATCCACTTCAGTACATTTCATTATAAATGTGAAGCATTTTCAATAAAATGTTTGTTGAAAATTATTGAAAACCCCTGGAATCGTGCCCGATTTACATACTACAAAAAAAGTAGTTGTGGAGTAAATAGGGTTTTTCCGACTTATTTTTGTAGTAAACAGAAAAATATCTGGTTCAATTTAAGGCAGCTTCATTTTCATTTCGGAGACATGCGTTTTTCATTGTGAAAATTATTAGTGAATAAATAGGCAGTGTGTAATAAAAACGAAATATGCTAAAATGTCCCATAAATACAGTATAAACGGATTAATAGACACTAGTAGTAATGTATGAAAACGTTAATGCAAGTTAACTTTATATCTCTATTCATATCTTTAATCAACAGAGCTATCTATGGAGTCAACGGTTCTAAACATGTTCTCATCGTATCGATATGGTAGGTCATTAGACATTAAAAAAACATTCTATTCGCAAACAAATATTTCTAGCAATCGAGTTTTCACACTGGATTCATTTCCTCTTGATCTGATATGTAAGATTCAACGTTTCTTGAGTTAAACAATGTATTTTAGTGTTATGGACAGTATGTGATTATTTACTGTAAATATTTATCACATTGACCAAACACTATGTATAATGACCAGTCAGTGATAAATTATCCCACTTTCTCTGGACAGCACGGCAGATGAAATATGTCTTTAAAGGCATTATATTGAAATAAATATAGATTAAGTTAAAGTTAAGGCTTGGGTTAAGATAAGGGTAGGTTATATATAAATGTTAATAACAATGACATTATGTATAATGCCCGATAATAACCTGACCTGACGTACCTAATACATTTTTATCTGAATATGACATTAAAAATATTTCACTGTCGAAGGAAAGTGGGTAAATTTAACACACTGTCTGTACGTTATGTATATTGCCCGGTCAATGTGACAAATTACAAACTCTGACCGAGTTTTTTAGCCATCGTACAAAGTAGCGAGACATTATGTATAACGCCATCTAATCACATTTTCCTAAATATATATGTTCATCACAACCTGTTATGTTATTAATAATAACTTAAATATGTATTCATCGGTTGTATATACCACATTACCCCCGAATAATAAATAACGCAAGGAATGTAACAATGGGCGTTGGTTCAAGTAGGTCTGCCCAACCGCCCGGAAACAAAACTGCATGCCGCTGTCAAATTCGAAACGCTCTATTACCAGAAAAGCTGGCAAGTGGTCTGAAAGAACGCCGGACCGAGACAGGTTTCGATTTTTTCCGTTCCTTATAGTCATTGCTTTAATATTAACGCCTATCCAAGGTGGTTACAGCGTTAATACGAACGCCCCTTGAATAATTATTTTCCTTGTAAGACAACGGGAGGCGATTTTATTAGGCCTCTATAGCAGGATGACACTTGTCACAGTGAGAAATTTATGGGAACACCGATAAGAATTCTAATTACCTCTTTATGTCTCGACTCAATTTACCTACCAATACCTAATAAATTCCCAACTCGAGTGCAGTAGTACCATTGGCTTTATAAGCTAGTAATACCAGTACTTTTAACATTGATTTTATAAAATCGCCTACAAATATTGACATTGGTAGACCCTCAGCATCCAGGGGGATTAACGAATTTATTTATTTGATTGTCACCACAAAGTTTACGACGTTTATTACGAGCACTGATTTTTTATAAAGATAGACATCGAAAACTTAAAAAATTATAACGCAGTGGCGTCAATTTTCTTTTACTGATAGGGCGTCTAGTCTATATTTTAGAAATTTCAACATTTTTTTATAATTACTTTGGTGCTGCGGGCGTTGATGCCTAAAAAAAAAAATAAGAAACGACGAGAAAACTGAGACACATTTTGAATCTTAAAAAAAAACGTTTAAACAAACTGTAAAATTTTTAACTTTATTAATTTATTCTGCTTAATCCTTTTTTTTTCAGACCTATTAAAATTTTGAAATTTTTTTTGGTTGGCAATTTTATTATTTATTTGCTTTTAAATAGTATGATAGTGAAATTGTTTTAATTGTTGGAACTTCTGACCGGGGATTATTAAAATTTCAGGCTTACTTTGCCCTCGTCAATACACAGTTACGACCATAACGTTGTTGTAGAATTGCTTGTAGTGAAGATCATACATTTACCTAAATAAAATAAAAAAATATCCGGGTGTAACACATGTTCTTGTGTTTGTTTATAATTTTATTGTGAAACTGAAAGTTGTCATAAGGCATACAGGATGTTGCAGGCGATTCACCGTTAATGAATGCGCTGCAGCTCGTTTTTGGAGATTTCACTACCCAGCAGGTATTAATAAAAGACTAACAACTTCAAATTGTATATTATTATCGATGCAAGCTATGAGATCGTTATAGACCAGCCTATAATTTATGCGCATTTAGAAATTTTATATGTTTACCAGAAGCGTGGGCTTGAGTTTGATTTAAATCAGCGGATATTTGTGTTTGAACAGTTATTTCAATCGAAACTACAGATATATATGTGTATCTATGTAGCTCGTAGATAATATAAATGCAAATTAAGTAATGAAATCAGATATTTGAAAAAACGTTCGACATTGCTTTTGGCGAATGATTCGTTGAAAACGGATATAATTTTTAAATTATTTCTCTTATTAGACAAAACAAAAAGTATTGGAAACATATTTTTGTTAAATTATGTAGAAATGTAAATATTGCACCAAAAAAAAAACGTTTTTAATATTATGAGCTATTAAAGAGAAGTTTTCTGGAAATAAAACCAGGAATTAAAAGAACGGAACAAAGGGTAGAAAATCTGTTTTTTTTTTCAGTGGTAATCTCCGCCATATTAATCTAATAATTTTTTATATTAAATTCTTTGTATGAGATTAAGATATATTATACATTCTTGGCACGACCTACTTAAAATGGGTTCTGCGCATTTTCAAATTACATATATAAGTATGTAGTTCGCCATAAACACTTTATCTACCATAGATTTTGAATAAAAAAAAATTGTATCTACGTTTTTTTTTATATTGGCGCTTAAAAAATTGCGACGCACTTAGGATTTACCATTTTAAATAAGTACAGTTTCTAAATATGTGCATCTTTAGTGCATATTTAAACAAAAACATATAATAATACTACTAAATTTTAACAAAAATATTCCGTGATACTTCTAGATATTACAGGTAAATTTAATAAATGTATAAGTATGAAAGAGGAGATGATATTTGGTTTAGGAGCAAAATACATTATTTTATTCACCCAATAAAATGTTAAAAAATTAATTTTTGTAAACTATAATATCGTTAAACAATAATACTATACAAAATCAGCAAATATTATTTCATAGGTCAAATTATTAAGTACTTTTTATAGAAATTAAAATTTACTTCATTAATAATATTGACAAAATTATACTTTATTTAAAATTAAAGATAAAAAACTGGAAAAATAAAAACAGCGGCATAAAAAAACTAACAAGTGAAGTTTTTCGATTTTTTATTTTATTAATATTGACATACTTTCGATAAGGAAACTAAAATTTAGTCTAAAAAAATGAGGGCTATTAGAAATTGGAGAAAAATTCTCCATACTTTGAAAAATTTATGTTTTTTAATTTTAGCCGAAAGAAATACCTAACGCCAGATTTATCTTAATTAAAAATTGATCTGAACAGTCTTTCCGAAGACAATTGAACATGTATAAAAACGCCTAGCAATAAAAATTTAATCGTTTCATAGGCATTCCTAAAAATGTTTTCTGCTAAAGGTAAAGAATTATAATAATTTGTATATAATGTGTAGAAAATTTCTATTATATGGAGCAAGTATTATTTCATAGGTCAAATTATTTTTTATAGAAATTAATATTTACTTCTTTAATAATATTGACAAAGTTGTACTTTATTTCAAATTAAATATAGAATCTCAAAAATAAGAACTGAAGTTTTTCGACTTTTTCTTTTATTAATACTGACATACTTTCGATAAGGAAATAAAATTTAGTCTAAATAAATGAGGGCTATTAGAATTTGGAGTATGGTATGGAATTTGGTAAGTATGTTTTTTAAGTTTAGCCGAATAAAATAACGCAATTTTTTTCTAAATTAAAAATTTATCTGATTAGCCTTTCCGATGTCAAAATTGAACTTTTATAAAATGCCTAGCAATAAAATTTAATCAGTTTCATAGGCATCCCTAAAAAGTTTTCTGCTACAGGTAAAATATTATAATTTGTATATAATGTGTAGAGAATTTTTATTATCTGTTCATTTGGCCAACAACATATTTTAATTATTTATGTCCTCACACAATTTTATTTTATTGATGGTAAATTTCGTTTTGTTCCGTTTCAAAAGGTCTCCAAAATGCCATGTAGTGGTAATATTAGTAAACAAAATATCCCTCTTATTTTTCCCTTTCGCAATAATTGTAATTTCAATGATTAATAGAAGGTAAATATAATAAATTAAAATTACCTGAATCGCACCAAATTCCTAATTGCTGCACTGCACTGCTAGGCAATTTGTCAACAACTGATATTTATTGCCCAGTCGTCCAATGCAGCTGTGTTTGTATTTCGTTTGCCCGCGCGCGCATACTTGAGCTGGGCGTATACGTTTCTACCACCTCCACGTTCAGTTCGACCAGTCTTGTATATGGGTATGGCTAAATAAATATGGGAACAAGTTTTTCAAATATTTCAATGCGGAATTACTGCGTCATTTTGTTGTAAACTTTTTCTGACCCAAATTTTCGAGAAAACAGCTTGCAATATAAAGCAAATTACAAATTCAATATATTTTTTCAGTGATTTTCCACTACTCTGCTTATTTAAAATTTTCTGTATATCTAATAGTTTACAAGATCCCTGTTGTGCAGTGATAATTAAATTTGGTTCAGTAAGGATAAAAAAAAAACGAAAATAATAGGAAAAACTGCTTATTAATGACGATCAACACAAGTGGTATATAGGCGCCATAAAATTAGTAGTAGCGAATTTAATTTTCAGTAACGTGACATTCAACTGTAGCATCCTGTATACAGGTTCTGAAAGTCCTCATGGTACATCGGCCGTTACGTGAGAGCGATAAAGTAAGTCATAGAAATCCGTGCGATAGACAAGGATGGTTACATTGAAGACGTTTCATAATCTGAATAGTCACTCCCACTTCTAATCCGAAACGGGCAGTGACTATTCAGATTATCAAACGTCTTCACTATAGCCATCCTTGTCTATCGCACGGATTTCTTTACTTTACTTTGTCGCTCTCATGTAAAGGCAGATGGACCATGTGGATTTTCCAGCCCTGTATACAGGGTGTCCGGTAACTACCTCCTAATCTCTCTGGAGTGTATAGGGGAGGTCAAAATAAAACTAGTCCTTCCTATAATTTTTTTTCCTAATGTGCCCCCTAACGGAGTTATGGGGAGTCAAAGGGGTACCTAGAAATTAACGTTTAGGGTTATAACTTTGAAACCACCCTGTATATTTTAATAAAATTTTCGTACGTTGTATTACACATGGAGCTCTACGATTTGATGCTAAAATTAACTTTTTGCTATTATCAGGTGTCCAGAAACGGACTGGCCCTATCACAATTTTTCTCAAAATTTTGACAGAAGTAATTTTATCAAACTGAAAATATTATTATTAGATACCCTGAAGGTTTTTCTTTAAAAATGGTACTCATTATTTATTTCGAAAAAATGAACGGTTTGCGAGATACAACGGTTTTGAAAAAAATTGGTAACAAATACAACAATTAAAATTTATTTTTTTACAATAAAATCATTTCCGCTAGTGCCAGCCTACAGATTCACCATAAACATTTACTGGTAGTGAATTAAGGGAATGAATAATGCCGTTTCTTGTAAAATCAACATCTATGACCAAAATACATCTACAAATTATTATTGCTCTTGTCTCCATGGAGTTCTTTTCTATTGTTTTCGTTGTTAGACCCTGTTGATTTTAAAGTACTTGTCAAAGGCGCGTGACAGAACAAAAATTCAATTTTATTGTGGTATTCGTTTTAAGCCGTTAGAAATAACATTTAAAAATGGAAGAATATTCCTGTAAAGAATATGCTGATATGCACCTAATTTATGGGGAAGCATTATGCAACTCCGTGGAGGCAAGAAGACTTTATGAGGAAAGGTTTCCGGGTCGACATTTGCCGAGTCCAAAAACTTTTGAAAGAGTTGATCGTAGTTTAAGAGAAACAGGTAAAAAAAATAGTGAAAAACGTTAGTGAAACTAATTTCTTCCGAATCCTTTACTTAGGAAGCTTTTTGCCACGCCGTGGTGGAACAGGAGCCCCGAGGAGAGTACGAGACCCTCATGTAGAGGAACAAATATTGGAAGACGTTGCTAATAATCCTTCAAATAGCATAAGGAAGCTTGCGGCGAAAAACAATGTTACAAAATGGGCTGTACATGAAACTCTGAAAGAACAATTGCTTTACCCGTACCACATCCAAAAAGTACATGCTATGTCTCCAGATGATTATCCAAAAAGACTTCAATACGCCAATTGGTTTTTACAGCATCATATTCGGAATCATAATTTTGGTACATCTATTTTGTTTACCGATGAAGCAGGTTTTACAAGAGACGGCAAAATTAATTCGCATAATCTACATGTCTGGGATGAAGAAAACCCTCACGCTTTAGTTCAAACTCGCTACCAACAAAGGTTTATGGTGAATGTGTGGGCTGGCATTATCGGGAATCATTTGATTGATCCATTTATTCTGGAGCAAAGACTTAATGGTGCTCTTTATTTGCAATTTTTAGAGGAAAATCTAAATATTTTGTTAGAAGAAGTGACCCTTCAAATAAGAACTGAAATGTGGTACATGCATGACGGTGCACCACCCCACGTTGATCGTTTAGTACGTCAACATCTGACGAATGTTTTTGGTGATCGATGGATAGGTCGAGGCGGACCTGTATTATGGCCACCTAGGTCGCCCGACCTAAACCCATTAGACTTTTTTGTGTGGGGTCATTTAAAAAATAACGTTTATTCAACACCCGTAAATAGTAGAGAGGAACTTCTGCTGAGGTTAACACAGAACTGTGATCATCTCCGCAATAATCACGGAATATTATTTCAAGTGCACCGGGAAAACATTCGTAGGATTAGAAAGTGCATTGAAGTACGGGGTGCTCATTTTGAACATCTACCGAAGTAACATTTAGGTACCTTTGTTCATTGTTGAATGTTCTTTGTTGCATGTCTTGTAAGTAAGTTATTTTTCAAATGTTATTTTTAATTGGTCACTACTTGCTCATAAAGTATAGCCAACCCGTTCAAAGATTTCTGGACTTGATAAAGTTAAAGAAATTAAATGCATGAAATAATATGTAAAAAAATTAAATTTTAATTGTTGTTGTATTTGTTACCAATTTTTTTCAAAACCGATTTATCTCGCAAACCGTTCATATTTTCGAAATAAATAATGGGTACCATTTTTAAAGAAAAATTATAGGAAGGACTAGTTTTATTTTGACCTCCTTTTACACTCCCGAGAGATTAGGAGGTACTTACCGGACACCCTGTAGTCCGATTAAAATTGGAATTTGAAAAAAAAAATCCACGAAAATTTGAGGAATTCTTGGAAATTCCCTAGCATTTACATATCTATGAAATTCTCTGATAATTCCAGATTTTCTAGATTGGTATACCTACCTTGAAAAAATATTGACCTTCATTTTCCATTCCTTTACATGCGTATTCTTGCATTTCGCGAATCGACGACTTTAAACCCTTGATTTATGAAATCGTTTAGGTCTAAAACAGGCCTCCTCGAGTTCTGACGTGAATTCAGAACGACCAAGAAAAGGAAGTATTTAAAATTCATCGACATGTCGCCGGTACGGGATTAACACTTTCGAGGCATCCGCGGAACTTTAACCACAAACCTTCTTGGAAGTGCGTCAACTTCGCGTTGCGCCCCTGTAAATTGCAAATAAAGATTATCTTTCGGAGCGTCACGTAGAGATAAATTAAGGTTTTGCATAAGAATTCGCCATTGTATTTGGACGATACGAAAACGTCAGCCGTTTCGGAATTCAAGCCGGGTTCGTTGGAACGGCCGTCATATAAAAAAATGTACACGCGGATACATCCTTGTGCTGCAATGTTTTTTATGTGTTCCCGGTAATGTGGTTTGCATAATTTTTGCGTTACTTTGTTTACTTCGCGCGAACGTCTACGCGAGTAACGTTTTCTGATCTACATCTCGGCTTGTTGTTTACAAGACAAACTTCAAAGGGTCTTGCTGCGGATATCCATCAACGCTGCAATTTAGGAAGGTTTTCGTACACGGACAAATTAGCATTTTTTTTAACGGGACGGTTACACGACCTGATTGTCCTCATGAAAACACCTTACACGTGGATGACTCATAAAAAAAATTGAATTGGTATGTAGCATTGTAAATGCAGCAAAATACTCACCGCTTTGACTTGGTAAATAACCGTTTAAGAATTCAAATAAATATACAGGTTGTTTCAGAAAGACCTCCCGTAAATACAGGGAATGATAGTACGACAAAAAATAAACATTTTTTGTCTTATGAACTCTCTGTCTATCTCCACTAGTTTTCGAGATACAGAGCGACAAAATAAAAATTTTTTAAATAGAATTTTTACGAAAATTTCTAAACGGTGCGAAATATTTTTATGAAATTTGGTATTCCTGGGTTTTTAAGGACGCCAAATACGCTGGTCTAATTATTTTTTGCATATTCCATAGAGGGCGCTAGTTATGCTACATTCCTTTTACATTTTAAATTCTAATTTTTTTAAGGTTAGGTTTTTTACTATTCGGGGTCCAATATCTAATGTATAATTTTATTTTCTAAAAATAATGTACTCTTGTTAAAACTTCCTAATGTGGACGGTTTTCGAGAAAAACTGCTTTTAATTGAACTCTTACAGTATTGCAGTGTATAAAATACGTGACTTTTCTTATTGACTTATGTCAAAACTTATTGATCATAAACAACGCATTCATTCTTAGCAATATTTTAAACTCTAATTAAGTTCATATCAAAATTTTAGTGATTTTTAGTGACTATAGTTAGTAATGACTAATCACTAAAATTTTGATATAAAGTTAATTAGAGTTTAAAATATTACTAATATGCGTTGTTTATGAGACGTCCATCAATAAGTTTTGACATAAGCCTACTTTGAGAAAAGTCACTTATTTTATACACCGTAATATTGTAAGAGTTCAATTAAAAGCATTTTTTCTCGAAAACCGTCCATATTAGGAAGTTCTAACAAGAGTCCATCATTTTTAGAAAATAGAATTAATTATACTTTAAAAATTGGAACCCGAATGGTAAAAAACCTAGCCTTAAAAAAATAAGAACCTAATATGTAATAGGAATGTAGTGTAACTAGCGCCCTCTACGAAATATCCAAAAAATAATTAGACCAGCGTATTTGGCGTCTTTAAAAACCCAGGATTTCTAAATTTCATAAAAATATTTCGCACCATTTGGAAATTTTCGTAAAAATTCTATTTAAAAAAATTTATTTCGTCGCTCTGTATCTCAAAAACTAGAGGAGATAGACATAGAGTTCATAAGACAAAAAATTCTTATTTTTGTCGTACTATCACCCCCTGTATTTACGGGAGGTCTTTCAGAAACACCCTGTATATGAAGTAAACGATAAAAAAAAAGAAGAAGAAAAGATTTTCTTGTACTTGGTAACCTCTACAGTCTCTACACTTTTCCCGCATTATTTCAAAAACAATCATTTAATGTCAGAATACGTCACGACAATTTAGTTTTACAATTAGTAAAAATTACAAAAGGCGTTATTTGTGTTTCTAAATGGTCAATTTTAGTTCACAAAATGTTATTAGGCTACCAATTGATCTGAAAATTCAGTTGTATCTATATTCAAAATTGTAATCTCCAGTGACGTACGTAGGTAGGATTTTTTTGATGTTTTGCATAATATTTCTCTTATAAATCTGACTACCTTACCAAAAATCAAAATATCTGAAAATTCCTACGTACGTCACCACTTATGTACACATGGGGTCATATAAAAAAATCTCATTTGAACATCACCTGTGAAGATACAACCGTTTACAGAGGGTGCCAATAAAGTAGTTTTTAATTTTTTTCTAAAATTCCAAAAAAATGACAGAAATCAAATTAAGTTCAGTAAACAAATTGTTGATTTTCACCGACGATTGCAAGGGGTAGAAAAACTACCCCTTAGACTTATTTCATGCGTAGCTTTTTTTCTTATTAATATCTTACCATTCAAAAATTCATTTCATGATTCATTCTAAACAAAGAAAGTCTCTTGTAATTTTTTAACGATTTTTGTGCAAAAAAATTATTTAAAATTAATTACCCAGTATGATTTGCGTAGGGCAGAAATTTTTTCGAACTGTAATTTATCTAGTAGGCGACTATCACGTTGAAATTTTGAAATAATTAATTCAATAATTTTATTAAATATGTGGAAAAACAAACTATTATTAAAAACTAATAGAAATTATATTAAATGTTTCTTCACATATTTAATAAAATTATTGCATTAATTATAACAATTAGAACTTTTTTTAATTAATTAGAATTAATTTAATCGAGTTAATTTGAATTAGCTTAATATCTTTAAAATAAATTTAAAAAACTGAAAAAGACATCGACTTTAAACAATTTTCCAAGTTAATATGGAACGAAAATCTGTAAAATACAGTATCGAGAAATCAAAAGGTTCAGCAAAGAGGAAATATGCAAAGTAAACGAAGTACCTAATTGGCGAAAACAAGCAACCAAAAGATGGCTCTGATTTTGCTTGATTAAAGAACAGGTCGTGATTTTGTACATTGGGAACGTGATTTATATACCACATTCCTCCTTTCTTACTGTATTTTATATTGTATTTTGTAATACGAGTCTCAGTTTCAGGTTTCTGTAGGTCTTTCAGACATTTTAATATACATTACAGGTATGTATAGAAAAATCAAAACCTTTAGTAGCCGTACGTGTTTAAAGCCGAGCACAGGAAATTAAGACAGATTAAAAATGTAGATAATCGAGATGTATTTGCGTTCTGTATACAGATTTTTGTCTTACAATTCCCATCACACTATACGAAATTATTTTTAGGAAAATTAGCGGACTTGCCACACCTAGAAAATTAGCCACAAGAACAACACATGATAGACTGTTTATTAAATATTGTAATTGCAAGTGTTCTGTTCAGTCGATAGGTATTAATACCTTTAACGAAGAAGAGATATGGATGATTAGTAATTTCATTTATAGAGAAACATATATTCTTGCACAAAATATTTTCCGAAATACTTTTAACATATTATGATCTCTGAAATACGTGTAATGCTTTATGAAATGCATGAAATATTCTGAATGACACAAATGATTTAAGAGGAATAATATTCATACCACTTGACTGTTCTGAAATAAAACTGACGCTTTTTGAAATGCATGCAACTAATTTGAAATTCAAATTACGTTTTGATATAAAATTAAATAGAAATTACGAATTTGATGTTTTATTTTTTAATATCTGATTCAGTATTATATCTTTCAAGTGACGACATTGACCTTTCAAAACCAATTTAATAAATCAGATAATACATTTAGTATAAGAACAAGTGTCCCATCATAACTGTCACAAAACAGGTGTGACCATGAATATTCATCCATTTATGTCACCGGGATTTTCAAATGGGCTACTGGTGACAACGTCACGTCACAAAAATTTTATTTTTTGATTTTGCAAACTTAATAGACGTTTAAAAACCGTGAGCTACACCTTGCAAGAAAAAAATCAAAACCGACAAATTATACATACCGACGAAAAGAAATGTGCAACTTGTATATATTTTTTTAAACGTTTAAGAATAACCAACGTCTCATGCAGGGAAAATATTATAAATCTCTTGACAAGCAATCATTTTGATCATTCGATTGACGAACCCATTTGACACTTTGAGTCAATCACTGACGGTGATTGATATTGATGGAATATTTGATTGACGGAAATGATTGAAGATTGTTAGGTACTCAATTTTTTGATCAAAAAATTGACAATCTAGGGCTTGCTTTAGAGGTCATATTTTTAGATTGGGTTCCGTCCCGGCGAGAAGTAGGTTGTATCCTCGGTCGCACTAAGAATGACGTCACAATGCGTTCCTGATCAGATGACAAACTTTTAATTTTTAAGTAATTTTTAAACATCTGTACTGACTTGGACCAATAAAGAAATTAATATTTTTGCCGCTGTTAGTTGTTGTCGGTCACAGATTAAAAAATTAATGCAGTTCTAAAAGAAATTAAATTTTCTTACACGACGCCTATTCACCTGTAAGTACATAAAATATAAAACCATACGTGGACATACCAGGACGAAGTGTCGCGAGCACGCGAGATGCTTTTCCGCAATTTATCTCGAATAATGCCACTCTATTAACAATAAATGGGTAGAATGGAATCTGTGGACGGCGGTGTCGGCAGGTTCTTGCCCATTGAGACCGAGGCGGCGCGGCACCATCCGCAGCGAGGTCGACTACATTCTACACCTCGCTTTATAAACAATGTGAATGTTCTAGTAATCTAAAGCCATCTACGGGGTGTTGCTTTAAGTGTCGAATAAACAGCTCGGAATGGATTTTTCGGAACGCCGGGCGGTGAGTTTGCGATGTCGACGTACAGATCAGAAGTGGGATATTTTTCTTAACGTCAGGAGTAGGTGGAACAAATGTAAATAAATTAACTTTGTTACATAATCGCATGCAGAATTGTCTCCTGCAATATCATACTTTCAATTGAATTGGCAGAAATCTGTGGTTGCTGTGGAAACCCATCATACTCACTCGTTAGTGAATAATGACTAGTCTGTTCCTTTGCTTTCATAAAATGGGATGTTCCAATTTCACAAAGTATGGTTTTCTTCGAAATATTTATCAAAACGTATTGAATGGACTGAAATTTGACATACAAGTAGAGAAATGTTACCACTATTTACCACTATTAGGTGACAAACTGTCAATTATTTCTATCGCGACTACGTAGATGTAAATCGATAATTTTCACGTTTCCCTTCAGAGTTTATAAAACAGTTTCGTCGTACTCGACATGTTTCCGCAATTGTTTTCCTTAGCAAACAATAATGGAAGACGCCTCAGTAGTAAGGGTGGGAGTATAGCATCGGGAATGTACCAAGGGAGCCGACCGAGAGCATTGTAATCAGCACCTACGCGCGCCAAAGAAACGTCCCTGTTCGTGCACTCTTAAATTTACGACCCGACCTACCTTGCTGTGTGTGCATATTTAATGTGTAATAAGGTGATGAGGGACGGCGGAGAACCGATTCGCCAGCGGTTGAGGACTTAATCTATATTCCCCAAGATTAATCAGAATGAGCGATAATAACATAATTAAAATCAAAATTATGAAGGAGGAAGCGGCTTATTATCAATCGGTAGACCATATTTGCGCCCATGACTTACGTTGGCAAGCTCTAACCGCCATTTAGTGGAATGAAAGAAACTTGGAAAACCTCATTAATCAGAAGTATGGTTAAACCTCGACCGGTATCAATTTTCACATTGACTCAAGTCAATGATCTTCCATCTTACCTTCTATCCTTGCAAAGTGGGTACCTAATTCCCTTTTCTATTTTCTCTGCCAATAATATAACTGAGTCTTCTAGCTGTGGGACACAAACCCCCAACAGCAGCATTTGTCGATTCAAGTACTGACGCCTTAAACCGCTCGGCCACCGACCAATGATGAGTATAATGGTTTGAGCAAAACCATGCTGAATATCAATAACGATTTTCTTAAAATCAGTTCATAAAGAAACGCGTATAAGATATGTTTAAAAACTTTCAAAGGTGCTGGTCATAGGTATTGCAATTGGTCTATAATTATTAACTTTTTATTTATCGTTAAAAATACTGGATTGGAGTTATTGACGAATTTCGCCATTTATTATCAAACGTAAAGGTTTTTTAAATAATCAGCGCAATCCCCTAATACAAGGAGGAATGCTATCAAGATTTGAAGTACGTATAGGTTTTAGCTTCTTTTCTCATTTTTTATATGAAAATTTACGTTCTTCGAGTGAATAGGATCAAGTAGGCACTCGCGCTGTATTACCAATGGAATTGCTATGAAGCTGCTATGTTCATATGACACCATTTGCAACCGCAAAAAGAATAACCATTTTTTTCAACATTTCAATATAAGAATGGAAATCTCTATGTCAACATGCTAAAAAATTGTAGACGTCCTTATTAGATGCTACTATGGACAATTTTGTAATTAGGCTACCAGGAAAACAGAGACAGCAGTAAATTTCATAGTAAATGTTCAGATTACATTTCTGGGATTTTAGCATTTAACTGTAATGGTTCACAAATGCCTATGATGCAAGATTATGTTCTAATTTACACGCAAAGCAAACATATCCCTAAATTATTTTCTATAAGCTATTTTCTATATAACTAGTTTTAAATTAATTTAACCTAAATATACATTTCCTGCATTGAAATATACCATTCGAGCGGTCGACCGTTGGCGGTACAGTACCCCTACCTAACGGAATCCTTACACCAAACTATTAAACAATACACGTTCAGCATGTTATTAATAAACCATTGTATTGTTCCTTTAATAGTATATCACGCGGATGTAAAACGTATAAGTATGTTTTTTTTCGTGTTATCTTCGATGTTCTTCAACATATCCGCGATACGAGAAACGCGAAAGCATAAAACTGTCATGTATCAATGCCACGGGAACATCTTTTCAATTTTTCGCTGTTTTTTTGCGGCCTCCTTTGACCTTTTCTCGGCTTATTAATTTTTAAAGTGCGTGGGTAAGAAATTTAAATTCTCTTCTATCCATTCGTCTTGATTAATATTAATGGGAATATGGCAAAATGGTTTCCGTTTAAAAGGTTAACAGATGACATGATTCACTTTAGATGTATCTCATAAAATGTTACATAATTATGATAAAGAAAATTATTATAATAGGCCAGTGAATATAGGTTTTTTGTGTGACAAAAATACTCACAGCCATCACTTAAAAGACAGTCCGTATTTATACTCCGATGTGTTTTCGACTCGCAACTCTCATTAATTAATTTGTTGTTAAAATTTTAGTGCAAAAAACGTTAGTTTCTTTGCTTATAACATCAAAGCTACTAGAGCAATCTCAATTCCGTAAACAGAAAAGTTGTAGGAAATTAAATTTCGAAGAAAATGCGGAAAAAATGGAAAATTCGGCATTTTTTTTTCAAAAATTCATAACTTCGTCATTTATGAAGATTGAAAGCTGAAATTTGGCACAGAAGTAGATAATTATATCAACTTTAAGTGTGTAAAAAGTTATTAGTTTTTGCGCAATTGCAATTTCAATTTTTTATGCATTTTTGCCGGGAGTCTGCTTGCATTAAAAATAGACAGATTTTAATGCTAATGCCGGTTTTCAAAAAAATGTGACAGAATTTTTTAACCCGTGGGCAGACTCAAAAAAAAATTAACTTTATTTTTTAAAAAAATGTCTTACTCTTGGTAGTTTTAAAAAACTTTGTCGTTCTCAACAAAAACACATAACTAATAATACGTATAGCCCGGTCAAAATAGACATTTCAAATAACGAAAATTCCGACAGAGCTAAATTTTGGTGGAGACCTTGGGTACACCATTAGAAATAAAGTGTCAAAAGTCCCCATCGATCCCATGTGTGCTAAAAAAGATATTCGGGGTCAAAAGTCAAAATTGAAGGTTTTTTGGATTTTTTTCGAAAATGGTATGATTTATCAAAAAAGTAGCCCTGACAAAAATTATATATCTCAAAATTATCTACAAAAATGGTCCTTATACTTTTTTTAAGAATCATCTTTTCTGAGATATCGCGATTCTAATAGTTGAAGGAGTCACCTTCTACATGATATGCACACATTTCCACACCAGCTGTGAGGTAGTGTACTTTGACGCGTTTTTTTTTAACGTGGTTTCCCCGGTAGGCCTACTCCACGAACTGTTATGACGAAATTTTCAAGGACAATACTCTTTTTAACTGTATGATGATTATTGATATTGATATTGGTTATTGACTTTAACTGTAGTTCTGATTTCTTTGGTTATTTTAATCTGATTCATACTGTTCAAAGTTGACTTCAACAGTCATGTCTTCTTCGATTTCTTCTTCTTCTTCCTCTTCTTCTTGCTGGATGTTCATAAATTGTTCAAATGAACATGCAGCTGTCTCTTCATCGAAATCACATGAATCTTCGTCTGTTGTATTCAATTGGATATTTGAGCAAGACAGGCTTTGGTAATTAGTACACGCTGGAGAACACAGTAACCCTACTCTTCTCCAGCCACATTTAGCACTACAACCTTTTTTTGCATTTGCAAAAAATTGTGTTTAGGAGTTTTTCGAGAGCAGGTGGAAGTAAAGTTTGAATCGATTCCAAAGTATTATCTGTTAATTTCCAACCCCAGTCTTCTGGGTTCAGTTGATTGCCTAGCCATGTCTGTCAACTTGATAGTATACTCGAAACAAGTGTTGATTAGCAGAAGCCGATGTTGGAGGAAGACAAGATAGTTGTACTTGTTCTTGTTTCGTGTATTTTTTACAGAAGTTAAATATCTATATGTATCTATACAATCAATATTTTTTGGAGCTCCTTAACAGCAAGGAGAAAGCGAATTCCTTTTGTGATTATTGTTTGAGGTGAAGAATCAATTTCTGCAATCAATGAAATCTTTTTTTCAAAATAATTTTAATACTGATGTTTTACCCCTTCTGAAGATTGCTGATGTAGTATCGCAGCCGGTTATCGCATGTAAAAATAATATTTGGTTTTGGCATTTTGGATAAGCAGATAAACTTTTTGAAGAATATATTTCTGTTCGCTGTTGAGCCTTTCCAGGTTTTAAAAAGTATATAATTTTATCAAATGGAGTCCTTGCAGTGAGTAATAGATATTAATACGTGAACATCTTCACCAGCTACAACAGTTGTATTTGTTGCATTAAATTGTTCTATTGCTGTTTCAATTATAAGGACATCTGCGTTATTTTGACTAAGGGACTGAGTTTCTTTTGAGTGTATATTCTCAGAATAGTATAGTTTATACATACAAGAGACACAAATAGGCATTTTTACGTGCATTAAGTGCCTGACTGTATATACGTTGCATATATGTGCATATCATGTAGAAAGTGACTCCCTCAACTTTTAGAATTGCGATATCTCAGGAATGGTGGTTCTTAAAAAAAAAGTATAAGAAACATTTTTGTAGATAATTTTCAGATCTATAATTTTTGTCAGAGCTACTTTTTTGATAATACATACCGTTTTCGAAAAAAATCCAAAAAACCTCAAATTATGACCTTTGACCCGAATAACTTTTTTAGAACACATGGGATCGGAGGGAACTTTTGATACTTTATTTCTAATGGTATACCCAAGGTTACCACCAAAATTTAGCTCTGTCGGAATTTTTGTTATTTGACCACTATTTTTATTACTAATTTGACCGGACTAGTATTGTAGCTGTTATTTAAAATCATCGAAAATTTAAAAGTTGGCTATGCATTTAAACGTCAAAGAAACAACCAGCAGTTATTGGATATAGTAAACGTCAATTTTCGACGTAGAATAAATTTATGTCTGAGAGAAAAGGCTGATCTTTTCGAACAATTTCTATAACTTATCAGTGCAAATTATATGTTATATCTTTGTTTTACTTGTTTTTATATTAAATTATTCTTATTCCAACTTTTTCCTGATCCTCAAGTTTGGCGTTTAAAACTGACTTTTTGTTCTACTTAATTTCTAATCTATTTGAAATTTAGCAAAATAGAATTGAAATGTCAACATTTTCGAAAAAAAAATATTCTAATTTACTTATATTTAACACAACACATTTCTGATTTCAGTTAGTTTCAATTAGAAACAAAGCTGAATTTTCTAGAGGTAAAAAAACTTAAACATTATAAAGGTTAAGTACATTATCCTATAAATTAGATGCAGAGTTCTTGGCTGCTTAGAATAATTAGCACCACTTTCACGTTTTCCCGCAATCGAGGACAAATTTATTGTGCTGTGGTGTTAAAATAGCCATAAATTTGTACTAATTAGCGTCAAAGAATATTATATTTTTTTTCCTCTAGTATCTAACGACTTCGACATTCCGAATAATTATTACTGAAACTATTTCGATTAATTTACTATGCATATAAACGATTTTCGTAATACCTGACATATGGGAGCTTATCGTGAATAAATTATTAGTTACATGTATGTGCGTGATTTTTCTAGCAGTTTCAGATATTTAACCGCTAATTACACCTGCATAATGATGATGAATATCCGCGTCTTTTGTAAATCAAAGATGTAATTGACTTAAGTGACTGATCCCAGAAGAATGTTTTGTTGTGTAATTAATTTAACGTAATCCCCATGATTAATGACTATAAATCTCAAACGTCCACTCACAACATACTTAATATGTCGGTTTTGTTTCCATACAGCAGAGGTTTTCTAAGAATAAAACTATCTTTGCTCGGATAAACCTACGTTTGCATACTTTGCTATCTGACTTCAAACGTATGTAATTAAATAAAAGTACATACAATGACATGAACAACCAATATGAGAAATTATAAATAATTATCTTTGATTACCTTACAGCTATCACACTTTTCCATTATGTCCTGTGCGATATGAATCGTTTTAATAACAAACAATAATACAGTTAGCAGCAGGTCGACCCTCTTGTTTTTAAAACGCTTGACCTCTGCTGAAAATGAACAGTTACGACAGTTATGAATAATATGGGAAGGCAAAAATCGTAAGTTGGATATGACAGGGAAATAAAAAATATAAATAAAACAGTAATTAGAAAATATAGAAACCAATAAGACCCATTGAAAACGAATTAGTTTTAAATTAACACCAAAATAGGCAATGCTTGGTAAATAGTATCTGCAGCAATAATTCAAGGACCTGTATGGAAAAACCTATAAAGTGTTCAAAAATTGGTGGGAGAATGGTCTTAAGATCAATGAAAAAGTACTGTTAATTTAGGTAAAAAACACAAATTTTATTTTAATTATAGACAACTCGAATTTTATTTCGTCTTATTTTTTTATTCATAAAAAATTAAGATTGTGTATCTTTTTGTTGCTTTAAATAAAATATTATTTAACCTTTTGTTAATTTGTGTTTAAATTCAACGAATTTGAGATTTAAGGCCAACCCTTTTTTTGAATATACAGGGTATTTCAGAAAGACCTGCCGTAAATACAGGGGGTGATATTACGACACAAAATAAGAATTTTTTGTCTTATGAACTACATGTCTATCTCCTCTTGTTTTCGAGATACAGAGCGACAAAATAAAAATTCTTAAAATATAATTTTTACGAAAATTTCCAAACGGTGCGAAATATTTTTATGAAATTTGGTATTCCGAGGTTTTTACGCTGGTCTTATTATATTTTGAATATTTCATAGAGGGCGCTAGTTATGCTACATTCGTATTGCATTTTAAGTTCTAATTTTTTTAAGGTTAGGTTTTTACCGTTCGGGCTCCAATTTCTAATGTACAATTTTATTTTCTAAAAATAATGTACTCTTGTTAGAACTTCCTAATGTGGACAGTTTTCGAGAAAAAAGGCTTTTAATTAAATTCTTACAATACTACGGTGTATAAAATAAGTGACTGATCAAAGTAGGCTTATGTCAACGCTTATTGATGGATGTCTCATAAACAACGTATAGACTCTTAGTAATATTTTAAACTCTACTTAACTTATATCAAAATTTTGATATAAAGTAAAAAATAAGAGCTTAAAATATAATGGGAATTGTAGCATAACTAGCGCCCCCTAGAAAATAAAATTGTATATTATATATTGGAGCCCAAATGGTAAAAAATCTAACCTTAAAAAAGTTAGAACTTAAAATGTAATACGAATGTAGCAAAACTAGCGCCCTCTATGAAATAATCAAAAAATTATCAAACCAGCGTATTTGGCGTCCTTAAAAACCCAGGAATACAAAATTTCATAAAAATATTTCGCATAGTTTGGAAATTTTCGTAAAAATTCTATTTAAAAATTTTTATTTTGTCGCTCTGTATCTCGAAAACAAGAGGAGATAGACATAAAGTACATAAGACATAAAATTCTTATTATATTTTTGTCGTACTATCACCCCCTGTATTTTCGGGAGGCGTTGCTGAAACACCCTGTATAAATTTTGATGAAATATGTTATTTTTATACTCATTGAGGTTTATTCTAGAAAATATATCGTTAAGAATATATTAATATGTACTTTTTGAATTGTGTTTATTACAAATTTACATTTTTTCCGTTTTTTCCCATAAAAAAAATAACAATTTTTTTCCAAATACGCAATTTTTCTTACGAATTGTTAAATCTCTAATCTCAACCACCGGGTTCATACTTTTTCATATTTTTAGTGACAGAATCACACGCATAATTTTGTAGGTGGAATATTATAAAATTCTAAAAATTACCTTTTGCGTATTATTCGTACAAAGAGTAATTCCCGAGTTATTATTTGTTTAAATCTAAAGTAAACTTACTATACGAGCAAAAAGAAAATAACACTAAAATTAAATTGTTCTTTTTACAAAAAAAAACACTATTTATTTTTATGCAATTATAATTTTAAATACAGTTTAAATTTTTGAAAAAATGTTCTTGTATTTAAAATTGTATTTGCAATAAAAGAATGTTATACATATTTCATATGAAGTGAACAATTTCAGAATTATTTTCGATTTATTGGATTGTATGATCAATTTATTTTATGCTAAAACCCGAAAATGCGAAAGATTTTTTTTATTTGATTGCAACAATGGATTAAAATATTTTGCAGAACTTAATTACGGTGGTCTCTAATTATCTCCGACACTGGTTGATGTATTTCTGTATAAATTCAGTGAATTATTACCGTTATTCAGTTAATAGTCCATTGAAATGAAGGCTGAACCTCCATTTTTTCCTCTGTCGATCAAACCTGGGCGCAAATATGTATTCGACCCTCAGGAATCCGAATCCGCAAAAATTTTTGACCTAGGTGGTCAGGAAAGGGGTCAAAAGGTCAAAAAACCGTAAAAAATAAGGTTTTTCGCAAATATCTCGTAAACTACGGCAAGTAGCAAAAAAATAATTGCACCATCGTGTTCCCAGGGAAATTTTACATCGATTTTATGCTATTGCTTATTAAAATTAAATAAATTTATGTCATCTTTTGGACAATTACTAAGCACGAGAGGGGAAGTGTATATCTCCGGCGGTGGGGAGTAGTACAGCGCGCACCCTACATGTATCGGCTGACTCGCAGTCGACAGCTCTAGCAGGTGTGCCTGTTTGGAATATAATGCGATTTCAAATATAATTAGCCTGCAGTTGTAGTGGATTTTTTTTTGCTACTTTAATTTTTAAATGAAAAACCAAAAATATTACTAATGATTAATGAATGAACAGAAAAAAATTTTTAGAATGAAATACTTATTGCAAAAATGAAATATACAGGGTGTCCCGAAATTAGGGGGTAATATTTCTACAGGGTGTTCTGTGTCGAAAAAGATTACTTTTTCTTTATATAAACGTGGGTCCAAAAATTCTTCCTAAATTTACCATAACTTTTTTGTGCGTTGACTTTTTTTAACTTTTGAAAAGTATGAAATTTCATGATTTTTTATTAAAAAAAGGTACTCTTGGTTCATATTGGTAGAATGTTCCATTTTTGTGTAAAATCCGTTTAAAAATAATGTTATATGTGTTAATCATCGGGAATTGAAATTGTCAATATCGCAGATTTTGAATAACAAATATGCGTTTGACGTTATTTGCATTGACAGTTCAGTTATTTAGTTTTTGTGAATTGTTATCTTCATAAAAATTCTCGAATCTTTAGTAAATGATTATTTGACAAAGAAAAAAAAAACAAATTATTTGCAGCCAAATAAATGAATCCTCTGTTGTAATTCTTCCAAATGATTTATTTCTGTAGCATAAACTACAGCCTTCAACCTACCCCACAGAAAGTAATCTAGAGGATATAGGTCTAGAGACCGAGGTGGCCATGGAATGGGACCATCTCTACCTATCCACTTGAAAGGAAAATTACCGTTTAACCAATTTATGACATTATGGGTAAAGAGAGGTTGTTGATAGTGTAATGTTAAGCGTACTTTTAACGGTGTATCATCCAATAGTTCTCTTACATCATTTTGCAGAAAGTTTAAGTATCCTTCTGTATTCAGACAAACGGGAAACTGGATTGGTCCAAGTAGCTAGGTCCCCTAAAATTCCTGTTCACAAATTTATTGCAAATCTATTTTGAAAATTTGTGCGCTGTATTGCCTGTATTTAATGGATTTTATACAAAAATGGAACATTCTACCAATATGAAACAAGAGTACCTTTTTTTACTAAAAAACTGAAATTTCATACTTTTCAGTCAAAAGTCAAAAAAGTCAACGCATAAAAAAGTTATGGTAAATTTTACCCCCCTCCCCCCCAGTGTTGGAACGTATGTGATGAAAATTTGTAAATTTCGTTTCAGTAGCGGACTGAACACGTAAGAGTTAAGCTAATTACCAAATTTTATAAATTTATCTCTACTGGTTTCGGAGTTATTTAGAAAAAACCATCATCAGATTGTCCCCTTTAATCGGCTATAACTTCCTTAGGAAGAATTTTTGGGCCCACATTTATATAAAGAAAAAGTATTATTTCTCGACATAGAACGCCCTGTAGAAATGTTGCCCCTAATTTCGGGACACCCTGTAGTTCTCTGAAAAATTGACTAGTAAAGCCAATTCTACAAATACTTGTTCATAAAAAAAGTAAAAATTTGTATAAACAATTCTTCACAGAATGACAACCTTTTATTTCTTAATTTTAAAGATAGTAAACTTTTGAGGAATTGAATAATGAATAAAATAAGCCTAGTAGTCCGGACGAATTAGGTTTTTTTTCAAAAATCGGGCCTACCTCGAATTTTATGGGCTTAAAATTAAGTAAGAAATACACAGAATAAAAGCCTAAATTTGTGTATTTGTAGAGATCGAGCGTCATATTGTTTATTATAACAAAAGAAAATAAAACAATTGCTTTTTTTCAGTTTTTCGTTTATATCTCCGAAAATAAGCCTCTAATCGATATGAAGTATACTTAATTATTTTGTTCCTGAGGAAATTTGATACAACGGTAGGCTTTTGCGAAAGCTCACAACATTTTTTTTATTGCAAAATTAGCGGCGAAAAGAAAAATGTGCTAAATTTCGTAGGCATCAACAGTTAATTTTAAGACAATATTTTATACGTCGACCTCTTCTGAGCACGCAAATAAAGTCGATTAAAAAAAAAGCATATCGGTAGCTGCCTTCTAAATGCCACAATCCATTTGTTAAGGAAGAATTTTGCGAAGATGAGCGCAGCAAGGGCATTACGACGTCACAGCACTCCCCTCTCCTGACTACCGCTCAGCCGCGCGAATCGCGCTGCCTTTAACGAACGTTTACTTGGTCATTTCTTGGTCAAATCGTTTCAAAAAAAAATTCAACGTATAAAGGAGGTCTTCTACTTCACAACGAGCCCAAGTTTATTACAAAATAGTAAATAGAACAGCCAGAATAAAAAAAAATATCTCGACTCCTATTGGTTGGATCGAGACGCTTTTTTTAAGAAATTTATGTTTTTTAAGCACTCTTTCATGCAATTGGTTTGAAATCTGTATATTAAAAAATCGCCGAGAAAAGGATCCTAGTTACCGTTTTTTTTAGTTTTTTGTTAATAACTTTTTTATTTTTACTTCATATCGATTAGAGGTTTATTTTCGGAGATATAAGCGAAAAACTGAAAAAAGCAATTATTTTATTTTCTTTTGTTATAAACAATATGACGCTCGATCTCTACAAATACACAAATTTAGGCTTTTATTCTGTGTATTTTTTACTTAATTTTAAGCCCATAAAATTCGAGGTAGGCCCGATTTTTGAAAAAAAACCTAATTCGTCCGGACTACTAGGCTTATTTTATTCATTATTCAATTCCTCAAAAGTTTACTATCTTTAAAATTAAGAAATAAAAGGTTGTCATTCTGTGAAGAATTGTTTATACAAATTTTTACTTTTTTTATGAACAAGTATTTGTAGAATTGGCTTTACTAGTCAATTTTTCAGAGAACTACAGGGTGTCCCGAAATTAGGGGCAACATTTCTACAGGGCGTTCTATGTCGAGAAATAATACTTTTTCTTTATATAAATGTGGGCCCAAAAATTCTTCCTAAGGAAGTTATAGCCGATTAAAGGGGACAATCTGATGATGGTTTTTTCTAAATAACTCCGAAACCAGTAGAGATAAATTTATAAAATTTGGTAATTAGCTTAACTCTTACGTGTTCAGTCCGCTACTGAAACGAAATTTACAAATTTTCATCACATACGTTCCAACACTGGGGGGGAGGGGGGTAAAATTTACCATAACTTTTTTATGCGTTGACTTTTTTGACTTTTGACTGAAAAGTATGAAATTTCAGTTTTTTAGTAAAAAAAGGTACTCTTGTTTCATATTGGTAGAATGTTCCATTTTTGTATAAAATCCATTAAATACAGGCAATACAGCGCACAAATTTTCAAAATAGATTTGCAATAAATTTGTGAACAGGAATTTTAGGGGACCTAGCTACTTGGACCAATCCAGTTTCCCGTTTGTCTGAATACAGAAGGATACTTAAACTTTCTGCAAAATGATGTAAGAGAACTATTGGATGATACACCGTTAAAAGTACGCTTAACATTACACTATCAACAACCTCTCTTTACCCATAATGTCATAAATTGGTTAAACGGTAATTTTCCTTTCAAGTGGATAGGTAGAGATGGTCCCATTCCATGGCCACCTCGGTCTCTAGACCTATATCCTCTAGATTACTTTCTGTGGGGTAGGTTGAAGGCTGTAGTTTATGCTACAGAAATAAATCATTTGGAAGAATTACAACAGAGGATTCATTTATTTGGCTGCAAATAATTTTTTTTTTTTTACTTTGTCAAATAATCATTTACTAAAGATTCGAGAATTTTTATGAAGATAACAATTCACAAAAACTAAATAACTGAACTGTCAATGCAAATAACGTCAAACGCATATTTGTTATTCAAAATCTGCGATATTGACAATTTCAATTCCCGATGATTAACACATATAACATTATTTTTAAACGGATTTTACACAAAAATGGAACATTCTACCAATATGAACCAAGAGTACCTTTTTTTAATAAAAAATCATGAAATTTCATACTTTTCAAAAGTTAAAAAAAGTCAACGCACAAAAAAGTTATGGTAAATTTAGGAAGAATTTTTGGACCCACGTTTATATAAAGAAAAAGTAATCTTTTTCGACACAGAACACCCTGTAGAAATATTACCCCCTAATTTCGGGACACCCTGTATATTTCATTTTTGCAATAAGTATTTCATTCTAAAAATTTTTTTTCTGTTCATTCATTAATCATTAGTAATATTTTTGGTTTTCCATTTAAAAATTAAAGTAGCAAAAAAAAATCCACTACAACTGCAGGCTAATTATATTTGAAATCGCATTATATTCCAAAGAGGCACACCTGCTAGAGCTGTCAACTGCGAGTCAGCCGATACATGTAGCGTGCGCGCTCTACTACTCCCCAAATACGTTTCACCGCCGGAGATATACACTTCCCCTCTCTTGCTTAGTAATTGTCCAAAACATGACATAAATTTATTTAATTTTAATAAGCAATAGCATAAAATCGATGTAAAATTTCCCTGGGAACACGATGGTGCAATTATTTTTTTGCTACTTGCCGTAGTTTACGAGATATTTGCGAAAAACCTTATTTTTTACGGTTTTTTGACCTTTTGACCCCTTTCCTGACCACCTAGGTCAAAAATTTTTGCGGATTCGGATTCCTGAGGGTCGAATACATATTTGCGCCCAGGTTTGATCGACAGAGGAAAAAATGGAGGTTCAGCCTTCATTTCAATGGACTATAAGCCGCATGTCTAAATTTCATTAAGCATCATTTTCATTATTTCATGTCAAATATATTTCGATTTATTTGTGATATTTTCCGAATTTTAACAGGCCCATCAACATCAACCGTCGATTAAATCCGCCCACGTACGCCAATGCACATTTACTTTCTCCTCTCACGCTGACCCAAATAAAAAATTGTACCGCATCCGTCCGCTTGGGAGATGACGAAGCGCTGTTTCTATTCTCCAAATTATTACATCGTTCTACTTTCGTGACGGATCCGATTTTTTTTTCCCGTAGAGGCTGGGGAGATCCGCGTCGCTTTCGATTCCTCTCGTTGCCCCGAAATTAACCTCGATGCGATCTGTTTGATTTACGGCAGTGTGGAATGGGCACGCGCGAAATTCGCCCCGCGAGTCGAAAAGCAGATATTCGTGTCACCGTTTCCGAATAGTTGACCGAGATTTTTCGTGCAACTGATTGTGAGAGAGATTGCAATCTTGTTCCGGGCCCTTGCGATGCCGTGCTTACGGCTCTAACGCCTCGATCTGTCGACCTTCTCCATTCGGAAACTAATACCCCAAAAGATCGAAAAAATAATTACCGGGTTTGCATTAAAGTTTTAATATTATACAGGGTCGTCCAGTTAAAACGCCTGTGTTTCCTATAATGTGTAAGACATTACAACAATGGAAGTATTGATATTTTAAAGGCCTTCTAGAATGTTTCATTGAAAAAAAGTGTAATTATACCAAAATGGTAGGTTGAAAATTCGACATTCCGAGCGCATTTTTTGTTAAAAATAAAAATATAAAAATTCACACGGTTAGAATTGCGAATGCTACTTACAGTTTAATCAACCAATTATTTAAGCAAATCTTAACAACACTCATAATACAAGTACTGGTCCTGGAATACAGGGTGCCCCAAAAGTATCAACACGTCTGAACAACTCGTCAGAGGTCGACACTATTCTTAATTAAATATGTATACATATTTGGTATAGTCTTTCCGAAGTCAGTTGAACATGTATAAAAACGCCTATCAATAAAATTTAATGAGTTTCATAGGCGTCCCTAAAAATTTTTCTGCTAAAGGTAAAAAATAATAATAATTTGTATATTACAATGTGCAGAAAATTTCTATTATATGTTCATTTGGCCAACAACATATTTTAATTATTTATGTCCTCTCTCGTCACATCATTGATATTTTTAAATTTTTGTTTTCGCTTCTTCTTTACGCAATGACCTGTAACACCTTGTTTAATAACACGAAAAATTGTGGACACTGAAACTTTAGTTAATATGTGAATAAAATTTCTATTATATGTTCATTTGGCCAACAACTTTCCCTCTTATTCCTCTTATTTCTCCATTTCGCAATTGTAATATGAATGATTGATAGAAGGTGCCTATAATTAATTAAAATTATCCGAATCACAACAAATTCTGCATTGCTGCACACTGCTAGGCAATTTGTCAACAGTTGAAATTTATGTCCGGTCGCTCAGTACTTTTGTTAATAATCTAACTGAATGCCCTGATGTTAATCATTTACTCTTGGCAGACGACGTTCAGCAGTTTTTAAGTAAAATAAATTAAAGATAAAATAAGATACATTTGTAACACTGTATTTCTTATTTTCTTCCAAGTCCAATGACGTGTTGATGATCTGTTTCGGACTAGAAAATTCATTGTCAATTTTACTTTTTTTCCATAATTTTTCCCATAAGTTTTAATAAATTGGCAAAATATAAAATGCTCAAATAAATTTGTTTCAAATGTTAGATAATAACCTTTCTTGAATTATCAAATAAATAAATAAATAAATAAATAAATAAATAAATAAATAAATAAACAGTAGTACTTTGGGAAACAACAGTTTGTAAAAAACAAATAATGTCGTGGAAAAGAGAGAGTTTGCTATAGATCTTCACCTTGATACAGTAGATTGTCATCTAATATCGATCTGACAGCACGCAATGTCGTGCTCAAACTTTTGACCGTTCGATCTAAAAGATTACGAACACGTATTTCCAGAAACTACTTCTCACAACAAAAAACAATGTTGCAGGATAAAATTGTACTGTATAAAAAGAATTCTCCCAAAACAATAATGACATATTTGTTAAATTTATTTTGATACGATATTACCTATTTTGTTAAGAGATAACATTACTTCTACTTTACAAAACTACTAAGCTAATTTGATGACTAAATCGCCGAATGAAGTCATATATGTATGTCCTATATAAACATCCCTATCTCAGTTAAGAAAAGCGATTATGAAAGGACTATACAGGGTGAGTCAGTTTTTTGTAGACAAACTTTAACAGGAGATAGAACACATGTTTTTAAAAAGAAAAGTTCCTATAAACATATGTCGTAGAAGGCTTCGTTTCTGAGATACAGGGTGTTGAATATAATTTTTTTTTCTCGAATTTTCATTATAACTTATAAATGAATTCTTAGATTTTTTTCATGTTTGGGGGATAATGCCTATTGTTTAAGGGGCATAAAACAAGCAGTAAGAATGTTCAAAAACTTGCACAGTGGCGGAGTGGAGGGGGTGCTCAACCCCTTTCTTAAACAGAACATCTACGCCAATGAATATTCTTTTAAAAAACTGTTATTTTCATTATCTACATACAGTTTAACAAAAATAATGTCCCTTCTTCTGTTTCGAAATTCCTGTGCGTTTCCGAGTTATTTTGATTTTTAGTGTTTGATGTGGTACTAAATTAATTTATTTATTATCAATTATCGGCTAAATATTTAATTGTATTAACAAAACCTACCTAAATATGGTTTATTAAGGATTCTAAAAAGCCGAAATCTCATATTCTTTATCTCTTTCCAATGTAGTTAAAATAAATATTTGTTATATCAAGCCATACTCAAATACAAGACTTTTATAAATTGAAATCTGTTTAGTAGGTACACTAATTTTAACAATCCTTATTTATTATGTGCTGCGTACTAATGTACTGCAACTAAATTACAAAAAAAAAAATTGATGTTAATGTTTATGGAGAAATTTTTTGAATTTAGAACAATATTTAAGTAACAACTTCTTAAAACTTTTTGACAACTGCACAATAATGTATTGTATGTATGTAATGTAACAGATTTCAACTTATAAAAGTCTTGTATTTGAGTATAGCTTGATATAACAAATATTTATTTTGACTACATTGGAAAGAGATAAAGAATATGAGATTTCGGCTTTTAGAATCCTTAAAAAACCATATTTAGGTAGGTTTCGTTAATAGAATTAAATATTTAACAGATAATTGATAATAAATAAATTATTTAATTTAGTACCACATCAAACTCTAAAAATCAAAATAACTCTTAAACGCACAGGAATTTCGAAACGGAAGAAGGGACATTATTTTTGTTAAACTGTATGTAGATAATGAAAATAACAGTTTTTTTTTAAAATAGTCATTGGCGTAGAAGTTCTGTCTAAGAAAGAGGTTGAGCACCCCCTCCACTCCGCCACTGTGCAAGTTTTTGAACATTTTTATCGCTTGTTTTATGCCACTTAATTAATAGACATTATCTCCCAAACATGAAAAAATCTAAGCATTCGTTTATAAATTATAATGAAAATTCGAGAAAAAAAATATATATTCAACACCCTGTATCTCGGAAACGAAGCCTTCTACGACATATGTTTATAGGAACTTTTCTTTTTAAAAACATGTGTTCTATCTCCTGTTAAAGTTTGTCTACAAAAAACTGACTCACCCTGTATATGTGCTTCCGTGCGATGACATGGAATCCAGTGAATATACACGACAAAGTAACTCTGGATCCGATATCAATCAAATCCCATCGAAAAAATCTCAAAATTACGTTACGGGAGCGCCTGAGGGTCATACGAAACGACATACGGTACCAAGAATCCCGCTACCTATGCTGAAAAGCCATGAGATAGTGTCAGCAGATCGGCGTAAGCGATGATGAATTCTTACATTCTCTGGAAGCCGACTAATTTAAATTCCACCTAATATAGAGATAAGGAGATCGAGGAAGCAATATATTGGGCTGCAATAGAAGAATATGCATGCACATTTCCCATCTTAGATATTGTTGTAAGGTGCGCAATGGTTAATAAATTATATGTGTAGAAACAGAAAACAATGCTATTTTCCATTTTTTGTTTTAATATAAATTGGTACCCTCATTTTCAAAACGTTTAAAAATTTAAAAACCTTGTGATATATGAAACAAAAAGTAAGATATTCTGAATAATGAGAGTTTTTTTACTGTTTCTACTAATTCAAACAAATTCTAACCTAAGATGGACTTCATTACAGTACCTATGCGGACCTATCAAGACCTGTGACCGAACGTCTACCCCTTTAAAAAAAAAAGACAATAGCCACCAACATCAGAAGGTACTGGAGATTTATTTTTGGATAAATAAGATTATTTCTGTCCCAAAAGTGCTTTTGCATTGAATTAACGTTGAAATTTATTTTTATATTCAAAATCAAATAAACCTCTAACAAATCAACTGTGCTATTTACTGAGAAACCGCAGCAAACATTCCACGTTTCCAACAAATTATTTGGTCGAATCAGTCAACCTTGACAAATTACTTAGTCATTAACATAATTGCTGACACGCTTTTACTTAAATAATTCCTTACTTTAGAATAGCAACGGCTTAGTATCTCTTCTGAAAAGTTAAGTTCTTGCTCTGCTAATTGATACTAAATTCACTTGTGTGTGGTTAAAGAACTACGTGCTTTAGCTTTATGAAAATGCATGACCTATTTATTGTGAGTGTCTCTTATTGTTAAAAGTACTATTGTAAGGTTTGTTCGAAAGTCAAAGGTGATGTTAATAATTTTCGTCAAGGTGATTTTTAAAGAACGTGTTAATTCAATGGTTATTAATGCTCATGTCAAGGCTTATAATTTAAAACTAAAGCAGGCACGTCATCATAACAAACTGTCTGTTTTAAAACAAATTTTTACTGATCTTTTGTCGGTATATAAAAAAGTTACTCTGGCAGGCAAAACAACTATTTAAACAAACCAACTACAAACTATTCGCGAGATTGATATTAGAACCAACCGTCGTCAATTCAATATCGTGTTGTTGGCCTCAAATGAAAGTAACATACCAGCATGCTCGATTTCTGGTTTAAAACATCTAAAAATGTCCATCCTAGCATAAACAACATCATATGAGATTTAAGGAGATAATTTTGATTACAGTTGAATTTTTATAAAGAACTTAAAACTTACAAGCGTTGCATTTTGAGAAATGTAAACATTATAAAAGCATTCTATCGCGGAAATAGACTAGAATAGTTTTTCAAGTCACGGCTAGATGTCAGTATTTACGCCTCACCGATAATAGTCCAGCGCGGTGATAAGCCATCCGGAAGCTATAAATTCGAAATTCCAATATATCAAGTCAGTTATTTATGTTATTGAGTTAAATACGAATTCTCGAATTTCAAACCCAATTAGCTGAACTCGGAGAAGAGCTCCAGAGCTCATTTCCGGGGTCCGTCCGGTTCAGCGCGCACCAGGGAGCCACCCCTTGACCTCCGAGTGCCGTATCTCACAGCCGGTAAACCCATAACTTATTTCGCAGTCCGCGTAATTTGTTTGCACGAGAAGTTTCTGTGAAACGAGCAATTTTACAAAAAAATGCCTACGGACGGACAAGACAGTACGTTTGAGAAATAAATTGAAACGGTTATAATCAATTTATACCAGTTCGGTTTCAGCGGCCACTGACAGGCTTCAACCCAGGCGTAATGAGATTATATCCTGCGATGTAATTATTTCAAGCCCAAATAAAAAAGCTAAAATACGGGGTGAATCTTTAAATTTACGGCGGAAATGCAAAAATTAAGTTTCTTTATTGCCAAATTTGTTCTTTAATCCAAATGACTGCACAATCGTTAAATGAAGTTCCGAGTTTAAAAAACCTGGAAATACTTCGAAAACATGTAAATGCCTACTGTCAATGACTGAAAATCAAAGATCGATGACTAGATGTGAACGGTCAATGCTTAATTGTCAATGACTGAAGATCTAACTTGGATGCAATAACTAGAAATAAAACGTCAACGATTGAACGGCAGATGTTAGTGATTCCGGACAAAAAATCATTGACATTTTATCTTTGACTTAACTTTTAAAATAGTTGTAGGTATTCTGAAACTACTTTGACGTTTTTAGTTGTATTTTACAGTCTTTTTATCCGTTTTAATGGTTTCTGAAGTCAAGAGCATTAGTCTATTTCTGATAGTTCGACTAACGAACTATTTTTATTATTCACCCTGATATTGCAGGCATAGCCCATAGAGCAGGTGTTTACTGCAATATAATCAGTTAAAAATTTAGGTTTACCTAGTTGGCCGTGCTTTCATAGTACATGTGATCTAGCAGGTCGCTCTATGCCAGTGTAAGAAGTATAGTCACAGGAACAGCAGTGGCAATTCACAAATGTTACGTCTCGAATATTTAGGCCAGGAAAGATAAAGTTGGACGCGACTTTTAGTTTCGGCAAGCTGAATTTATCACTGTATATGCTAAATATTATGTACAATAACATATTAGTTTCGACAATCATAAAAATGGAGGAAAGACTGTTTACAGGGTGGTTAATTGTATAATTTTTATGTAATTTCACGTTTTTCGCTTATAACTTTTTTCCGTTTATTTTCACGAAAAAACAGTAAAGTACTTTTTTTCGTCTTCAAAAGACCTACAAAAATAGCCCTCGAGCATCAAAAAATATTGATTAGATCAAAAGTTACAGAAGTTTATTTTTATGACTTTTAAATTAAACATTTATAAACTGCGTTATTATTACCAGAACGTTTTAGCATTGCATCCTCTCATTCCTTATCGCTGTCTAATAACTCACACGAAATCTGGAATCGGTAAGTAGAATAGTTTACAAGTTATGGCCTTATAAATAAATAAATTAATTATTATTGGCCTGGACGATCCCGAGGATCCTGAATTTTTTTTTAATTCAAAAGTTATAAATAATCTTTTTCTGTTTATAACTTTTGATATAATCAATATTTTTTGACGCTCGAGGGCTAGTTTTGTAGGTCTTATGAAGACGAAAAAAAAGTACTTTACTGTTTTCTCGTGGAAATGAACGGAAAAAAGTTATAAGCGAAAAAAATTAATTTACGTAAAAATTATACAATTAACCACCCTGTAAACAATTTTCCTCTCATTTTATGACCGAGGAAACTAATATGTTATTGTACATAATATTTAGCATTTATAGTGATAAATTCAGCTTGTCGAAACAAAAAGTCGCAAAATGGTCACTTCCCAGCTCTTTTCCCTGGCCTGTATTGCTCATGAATTCCTCTGAATTCCCCACGATTTCCAGTTTTTTGTACAATATGTCAGTCGTGGGAGACACTTTTGAAAAATATTATGTAACGTATATAAAAAATTAATTAATTCATTTCAACTATAAATAGGTCATTTAACCAAATTATTATTTGTTTAATAACAGGCGAAGCAACGCAATATCCCATTGCCCTTGAAGGCGGCGTTACCGCCTTCTTTCTGATGTATCGAAGGTCAACATCAAGCCTTAAAAACGGCAGCGTTTCGACTCATCATCGTCCGGCAATTAGTTCGTTAAGCGCGATAACGTCCGACGAGTGCGCTTTTCTCAAAACCGCCGCGCAAAGCGGCCACCCAGTACCTTCCGCGGGAGGCGGTGCCGCATACGGGCAACAACAATAAAAAAAAGTCTGGACGTTATACAGCAATTTGCGATGCGCCTCACACACACACATCAGCCCAAACAACTTATTAAGATTAATCTCTTTCCAGGGTAAAAATCTGCGTAATAATTAATTACGTTGATTGCGCGCCTCCGGGCGCCGCTAGGTGCAGGTGTGCCTCGGGGTTCCGCGTAACGCTCTCGTGAGCTCTTTAGCCTTGATTTTTTCCCGCTCGTGGAAGCAGCGCGGTGTACAGTCTACCCGAAGGGTTAGGCTATTGACTATGTACTTTAGATAGGAACTACAACGTAACAGAAATTTTATTGTTTGATATGTTCAATTGACCCTAAAAAATGATAAAACCGCGGAGTGCTACCTTTTAAAGGGGCGCGTTTTTGAGAACGAAGTAAAAAGGTGGTATTTTCAGTTTTTTGAGTTTTACTCGAAAACTATGCATTTTTTCTAAATAATTGTCAACAGAAAAGTTGTAGCAAATTGAATTTCCAATCGAAATGAGACCTTTTGAAGTCAAAAAAATTATTTTTAACAAAAATATGCCCAAAAAACGAGTAAAAAAAACGAAAAAATGCGTTTTTTTTTCTTTTTGGTTTTTGGCCCACAACTTTTTTCTGAGAGGAGTTAGGTATAGGCGTTGCTTCACAGAAAAAAAAGTTAATGTTTTTTCCTTTAAAATAAGCCTTTATAGAAGTACCTACGACTAATAGAAACCGAGATACATTGGAACAAATTTGTCCACTTTTTTGATTTTTGGCCAATTTTTGCCCTTTTTTGACGATTTTCGTCTTATAACTTTTTTCTGAGTTAATGTAGGTATATGTAATGCCATATTCAAATGAAAGCTGGTTTCAAGACCTTTAAAATGGTGTCTGGTAGAAGTTTATACAATTAAAATCAACCGAGATTTGACAATTTAACCAACGATACTTTTTCTTATTTTTATAAATTATTTTATTACTTTCGGTATTATTTTCTCTAATAAATTTATCTTTGTGAATGTGAAAGTTAAAATAAGTTTCTAGGTGATTGGATAGTATTATTTATTTATTTAAGCAACAGTTAAGTCATATATCTTATAAATTTTCAGTTTCATTTAGTATATTTTCAATATTAATATCAATTTCGTCGTCATCATTTTCATCAATGTACTCTTCAGAAAAATCAGGTTCATAAGCATTCTCACAATTATTAATTCTCATATATTTCTTTAAAACATTTACAGGCTATTTTTTCAAGTAAATTTTCAGGTGCAGGAGATTTATTATTAAAAATGGCACCAGCCCATTTATGGAATTTTTCCAACTCCAATCAAGGGGATTTAAAGTATGTACAACCATTCCACTGTTGCATCTGAAAATATACTCTGAACCCATGATGTTTGAAAGCATCAGTTGTTGGAGGCAATCGAGATAAGGTAAATTTTGCACTTGTTGAATACTTTTGAAATAATTTATATAGACAAGTTTTTAGGCTGTCAATTTTTTAACTATACATTATAGTTACAATGCATTCAGATGCAGCAGTGATATCCTCAACACTAGCATTTTCAAGTAAAAATACATCGAGGTAATTTTTTAATTAAAAGTACAAAAATAATTAAAAGAATTCGAAATTTTAAAAGATAAATATGATTAATTGTTGTTTAAATAAATAAATAATAATACTCAATCACCTAGAAACTTATTTTAACTTTCACATTATAAAATATTTTATACAAAGAAAATGTATCGTTGGTTAAATTGACATATCTCGGTTGATTTTAATTGTACAAACTTCTACCATGCACCATTTTAAAGGTCTTGAAACCAGCTCTCATTGAAAAAAGCTATAAGACAAAAATCGTCAAAAAAGGGCAAAAATTGGCCAAAAATCCAAAAAGTAGCCAACTTTGATCCAATGTATCTCGGTTTCTATTAGTCGTAGGTAGTTCTATAGGCTTATTTTAAAGGAAAAAACAATAACTTTTTTTCTGTGAAGCAATGCCTATACCTAACTCCTCTCAGAAAAAAGTTGTGGGCCAAAAACCAAAAAGAAAAAAAAACGCATTTTTTCGTTTTTTTTTACTCGTTTTATGGGCATATTTTTGTTAAAAACAATTTTTTTTGACTGCAAAATGTCTCATTTCGATTGGAGATTCAATTTGCTACAACTTTTCTGGTGACAACTATAGTGAAAAAACTGAAAATACCACCTTTTTACTTAATTCTCAAAAACGCACCCTTTTAAAAGGTAACACTCCGCGATTTTATCATTTTTTAGGGTCAATTGAACATATCAAACAATAAAATTTCTGTTACGTTGTAGTTCCTTTGTACCCTCTTTTTTTTTTGACATAGTCAATAGCCTAGGTAGGGTATTCGCGCCTGTTTCCACGTTACATATCTCACAAAGGAGGAAATGCCGAGTAATGTTAAATCGAATCCATACGTGAATCTTCCATAAATTAGTGCTAGGCCTGACGATGCGATTACACAGGCAAATAAAAGAGTGGCATGTTCCGATGATCAAGGGTTATTTTGCTTGTTGCTTTCTTGGATATTTTACGTCAGCAATCCCCAACCTTCCGCGTTTACGGCTTTACATTCTTTCCGAGGGATGATGTCTTCCTAAATTTGTATAGTTTCTGTGAATACACCAATATATAGGCCATTAAAAGGTGGACGAGGTTACCATCGCGAGCCTTCTCCGGATGGTAACCCTGGACGAATCTGAAGTCAGTTTGGCGTCAGCTCCTATCATTTTCGAGAAGGCTCCCTAAGCACCAAAAAATTGTTTCTTGGAATATGATTAATGATATAACATCGGACCCGCAGAACACGAACATGAGGTCCATTTGGCACTACCTCCCACCATTTTCGAGAAAATGCACACTCGATTCATATGATAGGGTTTTACTAAGTGTTCAATAGTTCTTTTGTTTTAATCAACGCTCAAGCAAATGTTGTGGGTGGTTTTTCTCTCTTTTTACCCAACATTCTCTTTCATCCAACAGTAGTGATGATCCCACTTACCCTGATTTCTTTTAATCTCGATAAAATTGGTCACCTTCCTCATATATGCTATAGTCATTTAAGTTCGGGGAAGTAACATTTCCACAATTACAGTTTTATAACTGTGACATTTGTGATCAAGTTTTCTGTTACATTTTTGAAGCTTTGCCTTGCAGCCTATTCAGTTTCATTAATCTTCAATACAAAATCCTTATCAATATTTCAAATCTATCCTTTTTCAGTTTAGTATTGCTGATTCCGAGAAATCTATCTGCGAAGTACCTGTAACACTCTTTTTTGTTCAAAGTGGTAACCAATTGAATCATTAGTCCATGTTTTATGTGTAGTGGATGGACCTTCAGATTACTTTGGTTAAGCCAACCAGTTTTTCTGCTCATAGTGATTCTTCCTATCTCTACTGTCCCGTAAACTCAGAAAAGTTATTGGTAATGATCCCCATCAATTATTTTTCTCTAAAACATACACTATCATAGTTTTATTTCGTTTATGTTTGGTGTGTCATTGGAACTGAAGCAAACCAATTAAAATTATGCCTTCAGGCTTCGAATAACCTCCACTTGTGGTCTTTATAAACGTCGTGTCTCGTGTTAACGTAGGAACAAGTAACGCACCCTCATTATCCAAAGAAAAATATTTACGAACACTTATTCCACGTGACGACGATTGGGTTTCTTCATTTGAAGACATACCAACCTTCAGAAAAGATGTAAAACCGTTATCCCTTGTCTAAACAAAGTGGGGTTCCTGCAAAATTTCGAGGTTGATGATTGTTCGTCCCTTGGCGTCTGTGTTTAACCATAGTAGCAGAAATAGGCCGACATAAAATAACCAAAATGCTAAAGAGCTAAAAGCTTTTTCAATTATCTAGCTAAATATTTAGCTCCGTCTTTTGGTTGCGAATAACTATGAATGGTTAAATAGTTTCGGATGTTTCTTTTTAGTCCATGGTCTTCATTGACCGTTTGACTGCCATCGTCGCCCATAGACTTAATATTTAAATTCTAACTCTATTACTACCAATGGGTTTGATATTATAGCAATCCCCAATACCTGGATACGAGATGCACGAAATTATATTAATTCCGAATTAATTTCAGATGAATATGTGGTATATCTGATATACTGCTGTGATACAGATTTGCAATGAACCAATATATGGAAGGGTTGCGATGTCTTCATTGGCGTTAACCGCAAATATATGACACTTGCAATCGATTTCTCGAATTTAAGAAGTTTTCGTCGTTGGGTTAATATGATTTCTTGATCTCTTAATGTAGTAAACATATTATAATGGATATAAATTTAAATTTGTGAGATATGACAAAGAAAACCTTTTGGCAACGAATTATATTTTAAGGAGATGCTTTTTAAAAAGTAAAAATGCTGAATCCACGCACAGTTTTGATGGAATCTGCGGTGGTCACGTTTTTAAACTAGATATACCACTCTCTGAACTCTGAAACAATCATCACCATAAACTTCATTCATCAATTGAGACGTTTCTGTAAAAGTTTTACCAAGTTTAAAACAAAACTTAATATTGTTGTTCGATGCTCATTTTTGTACCGATGACACAAGCGTACTGTCACTTAAGCCGTAATAACGGTGCTTCTATTCGTCCAAATGTCATGGAATTTTGACAGCACATCAGTGAAGGATCTACCTTTCTGACGCATGTAATTGCCAATAGATAGCCTCACTAGAAATACCTATTTTTGAAAAGTCTCATTTACTTTGGAATTTACCGTGAAAGGTACAGATACCATACAATATGTTTCACAACTTAGATTTACATAAACCAAACAGCTAACTCAACTGATCAAGAAGTCAAGACTGATTAAATATGTATTGTATTTATGTATTCAACGCGCTCCTCCTATCGGCTTATATCAATTTCCTATGCACAATCAGATTGACCCAAATCTGGGACCCCCATCGCTGGATAATGCATAGTTAACGTGAGCAGACACTTTAGCCGGATTCTTTTGCGTTAGAAATCCCATTCGTGCTTAGTCATGTAATGCCACACAGCCATCTTATCTGCATATAATGCCAGTTCGGTTCGGCCCACATTCAGATGATATGGAAAGATAAAGGCAAAACAAAAACACGTGACGCTCCGTCTTTACGGCTTTGTGACACGACAAAATATATTAAACATTTTTATTGTGCAATTAAATCCGTACGTTAGTCAATGAACTAGGAATTGCAATTAAATATGAAATATTGCAGTGTGTGTCGCTATTAAGTTTTCATTTTCTTTTAGTGTTTGAAAACATGCTTAAAGTTTATATGATAGTTGTTCAGATACATACACTTGACACACTTGCTCACAGGTTAGTACGGAAACTTTCACCTAACCTAGCACTCTCTTACTTTTTGGGATTAATCGACGATGAAAGTGGTGAAGGAAATGTAAAACATTTACTTAATGATACTATGAGTACAACTTTCAAAATTTCTCTCTCTTTACTTTTTTATACGCTTCCAGAAACTGCAATCAACAAAACATGTCAAGGTTGGAGTATCAGCGTAAAGAATGAAGGAAAATTGATGTGGTTTCACGTATAGAAACTTTTAGCATCTTTAAAATTGTAAATGAAAATGATACATTATTGGAAACTAGGATGTTTAAATTTTTTATTTTATTATAACTCTAAAAATTGACAGGTAGGTTACTGACAGTGCTACCAATACACAAAAAAAGAACCAACTCGATATACAAAATACCACACGCGCAATTTGAAAATTTCCGTTACTTTTTTGTTAAACCTCGTATATGTAAAAGGTATCTAATCATAACGACAAGATTCGTAACTGTTGATATATTTAAACTGTTAAATAATCTAATCATTCCAAGAAATATCTTAAATTTTTGTTAATTTAGCACAAAAATGCGACATTATTATATTATAAAAGTGAAAAGACTATTAAAAATATTGATTTATATGGAATTTCGCAGTAAACTTCTACAAACTTCGCAGGCAAATTTCTACAAACAGTAAACTTCTATAAACCTCTTCAAACAGTAAGTAAGTTCCACAAACCGTAAGTAAACACAAACAGTAAGTTCTACAAACAGTAAGTAAGTTCTACAAACTTCTACAAAATTCTACAAACAGTAAGTTCTACATACAATAAACTTCTACAAGCAGTAAACTTCTACAAACAGTAAACAAACATACAGTAAACTTCTACAAACTTCGCAGTAAACTTCTACAAACCTCTTCAAACAGTAAGTTCTACAAACTTCTACAAACAGTAAACTTCTACAAACAGTAAACTTCTACAAACAGTAAACAAACATACAGTAAACTTCTACAAACTTCGCAGTAAACTTCTGCAAACAGTAAACTTCTACAAACCTCTTCAAACAGTTAGTTCTATAAACTTTTACAAATTCTACAACAGTAAGTTTTACAAACAATAAACTTCCATAAGCAGTAAACTTCTACAAACAGTAAACTTCTACAAACTTCGCAGTAAACTTCTACAAATTTCGCAATAAACTTATACAAACAGTAAACTACTACAAACCTCTTCAAACAGTAAGCAAGTTCTACAAACAGTAAGTAAGTTCTACAAACTTCTACAAACAGTAAGTTCTACAAACAGTAAATTTCTACAGACAATAAAATTATATAAACAGTAAACTTCTATAAACTTCGCAGTAAACTTCTGCAAACCTCTTCAAACAGTAAGCAAGTTCTACAAACAGCAAATAAGTACAAACAGTAAGTTCTACAAAGTTATACAAACAGTAAGTAAGTTCTACAAATTTCTACAGTAAATAAACAAACAAACAGTAAACTTCTACAAACTTCGCAGTAAATTTTGCAGTAAACTTCTACAAATTTCGCAGTAAACTTCTAGAAACTTCGCAGTAAATTTCTACAATCAATTTGAAATCACAAAATTACAAAATGAAAAACCGAATACAGTCCTCATTTTTTATATTTCATTGCAATCAAATGAAGTGTTAGCTGTTTTGTACAGAGGAAAATTAGAAGTTAAAAATGTCTATCAGTCCGTTTCTTGTTGGATTTTGTTCGTCGTCCTCCGTTACCGTTGAAAATGGCCATAACCAAGTGTCATAACATAAAACTAAGCCCTAAATAATTCGCTACAGAATGTGTAAAATCATTTGTCTTCATAGTAGGCACTCTTTCGTGGAATGACTCCCTTAATATCACTATTACTGCATATTAAAAACTATTCGTTGAAGTACCGTTGGAAACAGTACTTCTACACATGCCCCCATAACTTCGATCGGCCATACGGTTCATTAGTTTAGATACAATATCAAATCAATATCTGTACCTAATGTTGTACGCCAACGCCCTTTTGCAACATTCCATCCATTTTTGTTCATGCAAGTGCATACATTCAACCAGGGTCGGCACTACAGTATCCACTTGTGCAGAATGAGAAAATGATCTTCCTGTATCGCATATTTTGATAGTGTTCAGTTTCTTATCTCCGAAGAATATAAATTGTAATGGCCGGCTTACTAAGTAGGCATGAGTCCATTTGATTATTTCTTATGGACGTACATAAACTAATAACATTTTTAAAATATAAAAAATTAGTTAATATCCACGTAGATGATCTGTGTCCAATGATACATTTGCTATGCTTTTAGTCCTTTTACTTTGACTTCTTGGTATCTTAGTAGTAGAAAAAATGCCAAAATGTAGCCATTAGAAGAATACGAGGAACATATACTTGTATGCAATAATTTCCTTACAAATTTTGGGTATACATTAAATTCTACTGCAGTAAACCACAATTTTTATTACTTCTTGATCCGATAGTAATTTTGTATTATCTGCTTGAAGACTGTAATGTGTCGTTCATTTCGCATAGTGTTCCGATATATTCAGCCGACGCACGTAGGCTTAAAGCTTTTTATTGTTACAATCTCTTTGCTTATATCACACAAAAAGAGAGATAGCTGAGGCTGGATGGTGTGACTTCTTGAAACTCCTCCATGTGTCGGTTTCCAACTGATATGTCAGTGCGTTTCATAAGTGTACTAGTGGGGGGTGTAACTATTTCCAATGTTAGTGTTAGTAAAAATGGAATCGTGCGTGTGTCTGAGTGGCCAATTTGATATTCATCAGTGTAGTCATGAACCAGCAAATTTAACAGATTCTATGTGTAACAATTTTCAGAACCTTCTCAAAACTTCCGTTCTACAGTTTCCTACAAGAACATCGGTTCGTTTCAACCTGACACCGGCCCTGCTCTTAGACCACAGACCGTACAGCTGGTACACATCAAGAAAATCACCTCCAACTGATCCATAGAACCGCATGCTTGCGTTAGGCGTTCAAGTACATGTCTCATAACTAGATGCACCTTGAAATAAGCCGCTCCTGCAAAGACACTCGACGTCTTCTTCTTCGTCTAATGGTTTCCATTACCATATTTATCGGGAAGGCGCATCTAGCGCGCGTTCCCTAGTCATCTTCGAGACGTAAAAAGGAGCAACAGCGCCGATAAATTATCATATTTGACGCCGTTGCCATGTACTTTCAGATGTGCCGGGGTATGTCGCTGCGGGGGTTGGGGCAAGTGAGTCAAACAATGGCTATGTTGGAGTTATTGTAAGTTGCGGTTTCGGGTTTAAAAGGTTGGATAGTAGTAATTAACCGGTTAGGTCACGTTTTGTCTTGGTTTGGTATGGGTGTTAGTTCGTTCCAAAGTTGTTAGGTGCCGAATACCACTTTATCATCTCAATTAACATGTGGTGATCCTTCCTTTGTATCTTTTACGTAAGAAAGGGGTTGCGTCTTTTTAAATCTATTTAATGGTGAAAGAATTGGTCAAGACAATCTTTAAAGTGATTGTATAGTTTCACATAGGTTATTTATAAGCAACTGTGTCAATCAAGTCTTAAGACTGGCGTTTTATAGACAAGAAATCGCACTTTAGTAAGACAATGATAGAACAAGTAGATCTATCCAGAAAGCGACGAAGCGTAACAGAAAACTAGAGCAACTTCATTTAATTTTTTACACTGAAAGATCACGGAGAACATGTAAATATCAGAAAAGTACCTTTCTTGTTTTGTCTGGGAAATCTTATAGTGTTATATCTTCATAAGTAACTTCCAGGTTAAGCCTTTTGTGTTAGTTTTCAGCAAAAGTTCAGTTACCATCTCATTTTTTTTAGTATTGATTTTTTATTTTCAATCTCGAAGGTAGATATTTGCGATACGAAAACTGAGCTTTTTATAATGGTTGCGTTATTACCGTAATATGATAATTATGTACATCGGACCCTACAGTTACTTTGGACTAAATGTCAATTATAAACGTTTTTCAAAAAAAGCCAACAAACAAGAATACATAAAAAATAATTAAGCAAAATGTAGCTAATTACATACTCTTGAGGAAATTATCAATAATTTTACGCACGCAAGGTGGAATGCATTTGATGAGATGACGTTTTGGACGGACGATAGTGATGGTGAAAACATAATTATCGAAATTTCTTCTCTTTTGTATCCCATATACTTCATGTTATAATAAGAGAGAAGCAGAAAACTGGGAGGACAGAAGATATAATTATTATTATTCTGGAATTAATGTTACATCACGAAATAAAGAATATTTGTGTCCATTCGCATGATATATCAAGGTTTCGTAATACTGACTTGTTTCAAGAGTTGAAAATTGATTCCCAAAAAAACACCATAGCCAAACAGTATAATAGACACAAACATACATCGTAAATCTAATAAGATGGGTTGGGCATTACTGACACATGTGAATCATCCGAAATTGTAGATACATATTTCGACATATACGAGGCCTGTTTAGAAAATAATAGAACAAAATCGCACATTTTAGAAAATCGTCACTAATTGCACTCAAATAACAATATCACGAAAACTAAATGATATATCAACAATCCAAGAACATGTGGTTACAGAGGATGTTCTGCGCAACGCAGTGCTGCCAACTGTTTATCACTAAATATCTCCACTAGCGCGTAATTCAAAAAGTTCGGTTATTTCCTGAACAGACCTCGTATAATTTCGTTAACTTCCTACCGATGGAACGTCCAATTACCATGTTTTCCAGTAATCGTTGTGACAGCAGCTGCGGCTTGAATTATTTCATAGAAAACTATGGATCATGGGTAACAGGTGAACGACTCAATTACTAAGTAGAATGTGGGTAGCTCTCAGCTGCTTTGAATTTAACTTTAATTAAGATGTTTAATTAGCGACACGCATATACGTTCCTAGTGTGTGGATTCACTTATCAAATAGAAAGCTAAGAGTGGGTATCAAAATATATCCAAAAGTTACAATAAATGTTATACAGTCCCGACCAGCAAATTTATTTTAAAATCTTCAGTTTCTGTTACATTATCAGTTTATTACTGTTATTAAAATACTAATTTATTATGTTACTGTTATAATAAATATCCTTTGTTTCTTGCAACTGGATTGTTTTATAGTTATATACCAATAGACGATATGCTTTACAAAAATTGTTCAAAGTTGTTTGCATGTGCTAATAAACATGCTTCCAAACGACGGCCAAAATTCTGTCACCAAAAACACCACTCATTCTCACACATCGCACGTGCACAAGATGCACAGGGTCCGCTTACATTTAAGGTTAATTTTCTTAATTAATTTTCTGGAAAACATTTAGGGTCAAGAACTGTAAATGCTGTGATAGTTTAAATAGCCTATTCCATTGGTATTTGCCAGTATGCACTTTTAATATCCAACGACTATAAATATTTTGCATCTCTTAACTTATTTAACGTATTCGTTACAAGTTGCTTATTATTAAATAAAATAGTATAAAATAAGAAATTTAAACTACACAAAGTACCTAAGTGTAGATACTTTAATATATAAATTTCACTTATTTATTCTATTTAGTGTGATTCATTGGTATTAATATTAATTGAAGTAAAGTAAAAAAATTATTGTTTTCAATAATATACCACAATAACAATTAAATTAATACAATGCCTGTTCACAGCTTGTCATATGGAAAAAAACCTCATTTATTTTTGGCAAAAAAAAAAACTAATAGGTATGGATTTTTTTTCATGTCAGCCGCACCTTCACGAGTCTAGAACATACAATGAGATGCTGCCGAAGGTCGAAGATGATCAAGAACAATGCGGAAATGTCTGCAAAACTTCAAAAAAAAAAAAGCTTCATAATCTTTTATATACTAATTATTATGGTAAAACCAAGTAATAATATGTGAGTCAATAGGATAACGGTAGAGATTTTGCTAATAGACTTTTTGCCTCAGTCATTTCGCAGAATCTTCACTAAATTAATAAGTTTTTTCATATAAACTCCGTTATCAAGTAAGTCACATGATTATTTCCTCAAGAAAGCTAAACAGTGAAACGAAAAAAACTCTGCGAATAGTTAAGAAAAACGAAACAATCAGAAGGGGGATAGGGAGAGACAAATTAGAGAATAAAAGATAAATTACATTTCACAGTCTACTGAGATCACCTACCGATGCTTACCGACATAAATTAAAGTTTCTTTCTTAAGATACGACCGCGTGCATCTAGGCCACGAAGCTGTCGCCACAAGTAAGCATCTGCAGAAGTGAAAACGGTATTAGTTATACAATTATCAATTTAAAAATTCGTCGTCGGAAGGCATGCGGTTAACTTTCTACCGACCCGACGATGGACGTTGTGAAAGCAGTCTTAACATTGTGTAGCAGCGCAGAATATAAGTCGTTTCTTTATTAAACAAACGAATGGGTCGCTGCCGTGTACCGATTCCCAACAACTTTCCTTTTAATAACAAGACTCTGATAGAATTGTATACTTTAACATTGTAGTATGTATGGCCCATAGATGTATTCGCTGCACAAATTGCTACTTGCGATTTAGTTTCTTTTCTATATCTGTATTATTTGCGGTTATTCTTGTAGCAAATGGGATTGTTCTTAATAACGGAGATAGATTTTACAGGGTTCATAGTTAATAAGTAATAAAGAATTCCCTGACTTTTCCAGGTTTTCCCTGACTTATAAAAAAAAATCCAGGTCACTTGTAGTTCATTTTTACATACTAATTGGTGTTTATGTATTAATTTTTTTCTCGAATGGACTCCATAATCTTTTTTATACCCTAACAACCTTTTCTAAAGGTTTCAAAACCACAAATAGTTTTCTCTTTCAAGAACCCAGGGCCGGCTTTCACAAAATTTCCCGTTGCAAACATCAAATTCCCTGACTTTCATGAATATTTTTAAAATTCCCTGACTATTCCCTGTTTTTTATGAAGAATAACAAATTCCCTGACTTTTCCCGGTATTCCCGGTTTTCCCGGCCCCTACGAACCCTGTTTTATGTTAAAAAATTAGTATATTTGACAGAGGGAAGATGCTTTTTTTCTTCAGGTTTTAGGCAGAAAATTTCTCAAAGCAAGATTATATAAAAAAATATAAATGTACTATAATGCAATTAATTATATTGATTTGAAAATATAATAAATAAAATTTGTCTTTTATTATTATTATTTAATTATTATCTAATTGATTAATTTTATTGATTGATTATTGGATTTTATTTTTGTTCTTTGTGTATTAACAAAAAAAAAATATTTTATTTTAATTTGTTTGATGAATGATAATTGATTTTATTATTTTGGTTAATATGTAAAATTTGTTCGAATATGATTAGTAAAAACTATACTTTGTTTGGGATGTACTGTTGATTGTTGGACGCCTTTAAAAAAAATTAATTACAATATTTACCTGCCATGCTTATCACTATGTAAGGAACTTTATAGAGCTAGACCTCTTTCTCTCTGGGTATGCGGTTCTGGGATGTTATAACACTCTTTGTATCAAAATTTATATAACCTTTTTATTTTGCACTTTAAAATTTAATTAATAATTGATTATAGATCTAGATAATAAAAGATTAAAATTCAACTCGTAACAAATTATATATATTAAACATAACTCCTAGTTATAATTGACAAAATTAAATTTTTTATTACTATAAACTATCTTTTATTCTAATTTTGTTAAATATTTTTATCGATCAATACTTTTTAAATTGAAAATTGAATTTAAATTTAAATTGTGCACTTTTGTTTTCTTTTATTTTGGAATAAAATTATTTCTCTATTTAAATAGCAATTTCGTTAAATAATTTGAATTTTATTATGGCCATATTACATATGCAACCTATGATAGATCAGATGTGTATTGCAGGTTGCTACCTTAGCTTAATTACTTATCTTGAGTTTTCATTTCCATGCGTTGGTATTTCTAGTTTCAAATTCGATGGTCTCTAGATACATAACAGGTCCACTTTGGATTTCTCTTTCTTTCTTTCTGGTACTAAATTCTGGCACTGGTGTTCTTCAGTACACTTCACTTGATTTTAACACTGTAGTTTATTTTTAACTTTTTTACAAAATTTTGACACAATGAGAATTTGTACAATTGACTTTACCCTTTTGGGAACTTTTGGTTTTAATAGATTTTTTCCAGGTTGATTCACAATCACTGAGAAATGTCAATTTGTCGTACTAGGTTATTTTCTTATATTCGGGGTACGTTATTTTTCATATAAAACTTTGATTTTACTTTGTTAATTTGTTTTTTAGGCTTGACATGTTACAAATTACTACTCCCCTCTTGTTTGGTCCCGTTCCTGTTTTTATGATATCCTAGACAAATGATCATCGTTGCTAGGCAATTGACGTTTCTTTGAATTTGTGAAAACTTTGCCTGGAAATTTTGGACTTATGCTTGTCTTTTTGGAAAAATGATTATCATTTTTGGATTCTTTGGTTTATAACGAATACTTTGATATGCAACATTATATAGTACGAGTATTTCCTAACCTAATACAATTTTTAACATATTTATGCAAATTTCTCAAAAAAAACTTTTTCTAACTAAAATCTAAGCATTTGGGTTTAAACATTGTCCTATACCCTTTACTTTTATTATATTTACACTGTCCATTTGCTTAAATTCTGTAATTTACAGTCTGTTTACTTGTAGGTACTACGAAACCGTTTTCACTTTGAAAGTTTATCAAAAAAAAAATGTTTTTATATGGAATGATATGAAGTATTGTAGTCTCTGGACATCAGTCTTTCACCTCATACACAATTATTCGGAATGTTCCACACATTAACTATAATTTCTAGAAATCTCTCCGTTGAGGATCGTTTTACATTGGTTTTATGAAAATTCAATAGTTTACAATATAGTGAATCTTATTTTACCTATGGAATTTCATTTAAGGTATAGTTAACATTTTATTACTTTTTATTATCTGGCACAAAGTTATATTAAAATTTTTATCCTTCGTTACTTTATCGTTATCGACATATTATGTACTTTTTAAAATTTACTTTAACACATTTAGGATCTTATTTTATGTGCTCAGTGATTCTTTATTAAATTAACTATCCTTTCATGCTATTTTAGCATTAAATTTCTTAAATTTAATATTTTAAATTTACAAAAGTTTATTAATTTTGACATTTGTCCAGATCATTTTAAATTCTATTAGTTTTCTCTACAAAATTTTATCTTTTATGGCTTATAACTTATTATTTACTGATTGATTTCTAATTTCCCATTATCCATCTAGTGTATTATCTTTGGTTTGATTTAATTTAATTTTTTTTTAAATTTCATATTTAATATTTAATATATCTCGAGTGTTGGATTTGATCATTATTTTTATTTTAATTTTCCCTTGATCTGTATTGATGTTTAGCTCTCTAATTCGTTCTGAAATTTTGTGTATTTCACAGTACGTATAAGAAACCGCTAAAAACACTGTTGGTATCGGTTTTTCTCTAATAAGGTCTATACTTTGGCGGGACAATTAAAAATATATTAAACAAATAATATGTCTTATAATTGAATATGAGTTTTTAGTACTATGTTCAGTTAATTATGCTGTTTGTACGTATACCTTATTGTATGACTTACCTATTGTTTTCAAAAAGTTGTACGGTACCTACCTATTTAAAATGACAGTACGACTAAAAAAAACACTTCACTCATCTGTCCATAGCACTTTCTTAAGTTGGGATCCGCTGCATCTCGATTTTTAAACCAATTGCAAAGTCCAAGACGACTAGGGAAATCAGCTGTTCCGCTTCAACGTTCAAGTTGAGTAATTTGCTTGTTTTTTAAAAGGTCGAGTAATTTTTTTTTCGATTTTCTGTTTTTATTAGGCCTTCCGAATACCTAATTAAAATTAATGGCATTATTACTGAACCACCTTGTATATTAAAAAAAGGACATTGTTGACCTAGCCACCTTGATAAGTATTTCTACTGAACACAATTTAGTAGTTAAAATTTAAAATCTGGGTGTTGTATTCCACAGCACCCAGACAACAAGTTAAAGTTTACCAATCACGTTTCTTTCATTTTGCAAAAGTTTTATCTAAGACCAAAACATTATAACCAATGTAGACGTTTATTTTATATAAAATTAAAAAACTACTCTGTGATTCTTTTGTTTTAAATAATGCAAATTATTATGACTTTGTTTATACCCCGTAGTGTTCTCTTCTGTTTGACTCTAATCGTCAGAAAAAATTACAAAATTCGTGTTTACGCCTTATATATGGGCTGAGAAAATTTGGTAGAATTTCACATACTTAAAAAAAACGATTGATTTAATAGATGTATAACACATGAATCATTCCATAAAATTATAATAAAAAGAAGCCTCTTATATCTTTTGAAAAAAAATATATACCATAGTTCGTCAAAAACTGCTATTAATATTCCGCAACACAAAACACAATTAACTGAAAACTCGTGTTCATGCCAGATACCAAAACAATGTAAAAATACTCCTATCATAACAGATTTTCCATAGTCATGTTTAAGAAAAAAAAATATATTTAATGACCAGTGCACAAAGTTAGGTTCATATATCTAAATTTAAGATATAATTGTTTTTTTTTTGAATTGCATATGTTTTAAATATTTTTTATTTATTGTTTCTATCACTGATGTAAGTTGGATGTAAAAATTTCTATTATTTATATTATTTTCTTAGGCCTTTGAGAAAGAACAGCTTTGGCTGATCAAATGACCTTTTGACCACATTAATGTAATCATTATTTACTGTAGTGAGTTATTTTTGTAAATATTCACGTATTTTGTTCATTTGTGTCTCTGCTAAGGAAATATAATTAAACGATGTTATATTCCATGTATTGTTCTCAACGAACTTTGACTCAAACAAATTATAAATCGTGCTAAATGATTTTTACGGCCCTGTTTACTACTTATGTATGGTTGTAATGATGAATGTACAACTAAAAACGGATGTGACCAAGGATAAAACCTTGCTTCATTATAGGCGATAACGGGAAAGAATTGAATCACATTCGCGATGGATTTTCAAAGGACAGTCTCGAGGTTCTCTAGAGAAAATGTATCATAAAGGGATCTTATCAGAAAAGGTATAAAGACATAAGTTATTTTGATACAGATGTATGTGTATAATAAAATTGAGGAGCTTGCTAAATATTGTCTTATTCCTTTTATGGTCTATAAAGTGAATTGGGAAATTAATATTCAGTGACATAAAAATCTAATCTTTTGGTACATAAATATAATTTAAGTTTTATGGTAACATAATCAATTATTATTAATAATCAACAAACATAGTTTAATTAGTTAGAATACATAAGTGGTAGCTTCTGAATTAATTAAATTCTTAAAAATCGAAGACTTACAGAATTTCAACACAATTTATACAAAAAAAAATACATAAATAATGCATATGTTTATAAATCTTAGAATAACCTATTCATACTTTGAACATATCACAAATAAATTATATTAGAATTAATTAACGTGTGACTTTCCATAATAATACCTAATTAATGCTATTTCTTATTTGTTAAAATATTGTTAAAGTTGACTTGTTACCAACCTATTCCTTAAATGGCCATTAAATCAGTATATTACTATTCCATTACGTCCCACAATCCGGCTTTCTAATGATTTCCCGAATAAGCAACAAACGATTAACGTAACATGGCGACTTACACCGCTGTTTACTATAATGGTGTGTATTATGCCGAGTGTAAAGGTCACCTGACGCGTATCTGCTCACATTTCAAGATTTCTAGAAACCGCAAAATATATTGAAATCAGAATAATAAGTTTGACATAAAACTGAACCAAATGCAACCCTGAAAAGCTTTTTTGAAGAAAAAGAACATCGTGATTGATGTAATAAAATGGACAATACGTTAAACTGAAAAAACAACAAGTTGATTACATAAGTGCCATTCTGCTGTAATTATAATTCGAACGATTTTGAACAGTATTTGGTATTTTTGTAGAATAAATGCTTTACATTTTTTTCTTTTATAGATACAATTCCCACTGTCCATAAAAATTATTCAAGAAATCAACCTACTATTGTAATTTTTTTCTAAGTATATACTGTTGTGTTGAATGTTGTTTTATGTGTTAGTTACAATTTTATGTATGAATGTTCTATTTTGAAAATTAATGTTTTGAGTAAGTTTTGAATAGCCCCCCTGTATATGTGTCAATAAAGTATGTTATGTGTAGTGTAGTGTATATGTTAAAGACGTAAATACAATTCACAAGTCTTATATTTACCTGCTAATGCTTAAATGGCCTCTATTTTACACTTTATTTATTTTAAAATTTTGCTTAACTTTTTTTTTTATTTTTTATTTTTATACTTTATATTTTATGTGAGCAACTCCCTCGAGCAGGAGGCGGGTTCAATATTTTATTCAAGTAAAAATCTATTTATTTCTTTGTCATAAATTTTGTTTATCTCACTATCTAGATTTTCCTCAAATATCACACATGTAATAATAAATAAATCGGATAACTTAAACAAGTGTCAGCTATATTTACTACAACGGATGTTCAGATATACAGTTATACAAATTTTCTTAATCTAGACTTATACTAAATTTAGAATTTGAGATCTTTTTATTTATATTACTTTTCAAATTTGATTGGTTAAATGAAACTTTTGTTTTTAAATTTGTTAAAATTTTGTTTTAAATATCTTTATCTTTCATCGATCAATGTTTTTTTTATATGTGGCCAATAAAATATACCTTTTAACTGCAGTTAAATAAAATGGTCTACCTTGTATTTTGAAATTTCAAAGTTCTCAGACGATCTTGAAGTTGGCAGGCCTGCTGAACTGGAACTAGACTTTCTCGTTGTTTTCTGCCATTAACTCGTTCTGAAGCCGTCAGATTCTCCTCCGTTCCATTTATTCCGCTCAGGCACTGGTCACTAATTTTGAATTCGCACTTTATTCCCTTTTCGAAAATTCACTGCAGTCAAAGCACTTGATTGGTCACAAATCCTAACAGTTCGTTGTTGTGCAAGTTTAATTTTCTTATGTTTGATCCCTGTTCGGACTAATTCCTTTTCTCACAACTTTTGACGAAATTATAACCTCACATCAGTTTGACATTTGAGATTTGAAAAGGTACAAATTTTAAAATAATTGAGTTGCCTTGATTTTACTTGTGATTTTCACTTGTTTTCTTTCAGATTACCACAGATGTTTATCGTTCAAAGATCATGAGCAAACTGCCTGTTTTCGTCCAAAACACTTTTAATAAACCCGAAAACAAAAGAAGTTTGTTGTGGATACGACGTCACCTGTCATATGAGATAACTTATTTTATGAAATTTTGGGCATACGGATTTCTAAAACTGAAAATTATGCTTATTTTCGATACCCCATTTACTATTGTAGGTTATAATTTTACATCTACTCTGAACCTATGCTAAATTATGAAAATACAGTAACATTTCTTACTTAAAACTGTTTTTACCTAGCTAAATCTATTCTATGATCTCTTTATTAAATTTCTTACATATTTTCCACTTGGGTTTGCATTTATTTAAATGTTTATGGCTTAATTTTGTTCTAGGTGTCGAAATGACATCGTTTTTCACAAATTTTTCACTTATGGAAAAGTCTATAACATGAAATAAATACTGCTTTTTAGTTCTTGGAAGATGCACTAGCCAATGTCTACAGCAGATTCACACTCACCGTTAGATTAAAAACAAGATTTACAAAGTTTGTCGTTTGACATATGAATTTTTTCACCTATATATTGGATCAAATCCAGTTCTAAGGATGTGAACTTGCTAAAGGTATAACACTTTAAATTTCTATATCGTTATTTGCATGTATATTGAAAATTTAGTAAAATTTATTCGATAGCCGTTACTGTACAAAGCTACCGTTTCAAAATTCGATGAAAATCTTTAAATGAAATACAGATAATGTTTTGTACTGCTGTGGTTTGTTGTTGACAAACATGTACTACATTTTTGTGCTGTTTTTTTTTTTCAAGAAATTATCATTGGAAAATTGTTTTATTTTGAATTTCATGTGAATTTTGACATTTCCGGAGTCATTTTCCATTATATAACTTGCATTGCACAAATTTGTGATATTCTTTTAAACTAGACATAAATTAGAACTATTTGACTTAATTTTACTACTCCATGTGATTCTTTTTAAGAAAATCTATCAATTTAATAAATATTTTCAGTTTAATTGTTCATACTTGGAATTAAATATTTTAAAACGCTACTATGCTTTAAGATTTGCTTTTATTTAATGTTTTATAATTGAGTAGTATGTCATAACATGACAATACCTTTTGATTTTTTTTGAAGCATTTACTCTTAGGAGATAAATTTATTGCAAATGCAAATAATAGATTGAGGCTATTAGCCTCCAATAAATTTAATTTCTCCCCATTAGATCCTTTCGAACTGCTACCGCTATTGGCCGTAAATGTTACTTTTTCCAAATAATATCCTTGTTTTTACATTAGTTACACCTGCCGAGCAACTCAGGTGTATCATTATTACGGATTATCGCTTCTTAACCCAATTATTGCGGAGGTACAAGTTTCCGTGATGGTATTTTTTTACCAGTGAACATTAATCGCCTTGAAGTTTTGTGTGCGGATAACTCGAACGAGATGCGAGGATTATTAATTCAGCAAACAATATACTTCTTTGGACGCAGATTGTCCTTGTAGTATTTTTATTGTTTCTTCACGCTCTTTTTTTTTCCTCGGGCTGCCTTTGCGCGGTTTGAATTAATTATTAAGCTGTGAGCAAACAAGAATTGCTTTTTTCCGCGGTGAATAGGTAACCCTGGACGTTTTCTTATTACTATGATTAAGTGTGTTGAAATGATTCATATATTCGGACCGATTTCTGGTCGGGTATGAACGTTAAAAAAGTACCTGCGTATAAATAAGACCGATTCTCGTTAAAATTAGATACTTTTTACTTTTAAAATGAAGGTCGAAGTGAGAAATAATAAAATAAATAACATACAAAGTGAAACAGAGGTCGCAAATACACTTAATTGATTTTCGAAAAAAAATAAGAGGCGATTTCAATTGTTTTATGAAACAAATATGTTATGCATTTTGTTTGACCAATATCAGTAACACATGAGTCAAGAATCTGCACAGTTTTTTAATTACAGACAATTATGTACTTCAAATAATGTCAAATTTTATCTACTTATATTTCATTTTTCATTATGTTTACAGGGTGTTAGAAGATTGACTGCCTTAATTTTAACATACGATAAAATACAATAAAATAAACAAAAAAAAACGTATATAACTGGGTCCTAAACTCAACCATTTCCGAGAAAAAAAATTACTAGCTTGATGTACAAAAGTTCGGTTAATTAAGGAATATTGACAACTGCGTACATAGGAATAACATAAAATACCACGTTTATCGCTTTTTGAACTTCTTTATTTTTAATTCTCAAAAATAATTAGCGTTGTAATAAATTTAAAATTCGATAAAACATGATGTACTAAACTGTCAAATTGTTTAAATTTTTTCCGTAGGACAAGTCCGCCGCGTGCACACGTGGTATGCACCAGCTGTGTAGCGTTAGGTTAAGCGCTGTTGTCACGTTGTGATGAAACTCCCCAATATTAATATTCGCTGTATTTTGAAAACTGTTAATAACTGTTGTATAACTAATACTTATACAACTTTTTTGTTCATTTATGATTACTCTATCTCATGCTGAAGTAATGGCAGTCAAACTTCTTACACCCTGTATATGGACGATGGTTTAAGGTAAAACTTACCTTTAAACTAGATGGATTTCATCGACTGAAAATATGTAAGCCGTCTTCTACATGTTTCTTACCTGAAAAGAAAAAATATATTGATGAAACTAGGGGCAGTATACAGTGTCATTCACGTAACATTCTACACATCTTATCTTTTTTACAATAAAATTTTATCTAGAAAAAAAAATTGGTGAGGTACAAAATTTCAGGAAATTTTCTCGCAACTTCAAAGATATATATAAACATAATAATTGACTGTTGTATGAAAGTTTGGTTTATAACTTCGAACTGCTACAGTTATTTATTTTTTTATATCTGTATATACAGTGTTTCGCATAAGAACCGACACAGAGTAGGACTATGTAGGGAAACTCGTATATTTCAGCTGAATTTCACATTATTTTATTGTCCATAGGCGATATTTACATGGGAATCTTTGTTCTTTGAAAGTGCCCATATTAGAATTTATGAGACTTGAACAGTTGTGCAGTAATTCTTAAGATTGTTGCATTTTTATCTCATTAATGACTAGACTTACAATAAAAACATTTTTATAGGAAATTAAATTCGCTATAAAAAAAGTCATTAGCATCTAAGCTGTAGAGTTATCAGTTCACGAGATAAATAAAATCAAATGTGTGAAAACTTAAAATATCCTTGTATTATCAAATTTATCGTGTTGAAAATTTGATTGTAAATTGTTAAATAACTGTTTGTTGTACATATATTATTTTATAATAACAAAATGGCTCACAAAATAGTTTTTAACATATTAACGCTGCAAAATAAAACGTAAAAATAAAAAAAAATAGGGAATACCTAAAATTAAAATTAAGAGCTGAAATTTTTCCTTCCAATGTTTAAAACAATATATTGTCAACGGAGCAAAAAAAAGTACGTGTTCTTAGACAGAAACGTAAAAAAGATAAGAGGGGTAGAATTTACGTGAATGACTATAACAATAAATTGTTGCATGCAATTATATGTCAGAAACGTCAAAAAAGTCGGCAATAGCCGTTGGTCTATGTAATAATAATCTGGCAGCAGAATTGCTCTATCACATCAGGTTTTTGAGTATCCTAACCTAAAAGTGCAAAAAACACTGTATTTCGTCATATTTGAGGTTATGTAGTAATGCCATCTATTCTTTTTTAAAAAACTAATACATTGAATCTAAAAGTACAAGGCTCCCTCCTTCGACAGTCGTTGAGTTTGCTCAAATATCTTTTTTTTTCGTTGAGATATCACATGTTGAAATTTTTAAGTTTCTCACTTTCTTGATATGCAAAAATCTACTAAGGATCCCTTAAACATGGGGTTTGTATGGTTGGAGTTTGTAGGTTCAGGTTTTGTGGGAATGGGGTTTGTGGGTTTAGGGATTGTGGGTTTGGGGTTTGTGGGTTTGTGGATTTGGAGTTTGTGAGTTTGAGTTCGTATGTATTGAAGGTTTCTGACTATGAAGTTTCTGAACTGCAATCAACTGTTTGACATCTAAGGGATCCTTAGTAGATTTTCGCATATTAAGAAACTGATAAACTTAGAAATTTCAACATGTGATATCTCAACGAAAAAAAAATATATATTTGAGCAGACTCAACGGCATTCGAAAGAGGGAGCCTTGTACTTTTTAAATCATATGTATTTTTATTTTGAAAAAGAATAGATGGCATTAGTACATAACCTCAAATATGACGAAAAATTGTGTTTTTTTGCACTTTTAGGTTAGGATATCTCAAAAACCTGACGCGATAGAGTAATTCTGCGGCCAGATTCGGATTCAGCGCACCATAATCCTTCGGGAATGCATATCTGCTTCTTGACCCTTGTTGACCTGTGTTATCAATGCCTATTAAACCACGATAATACTACCGATGGAAAAATAAATCATTTGGGTAAATAAATTAGTTTGTCAAATTGACCGCAAATATAATTATCTATGTAGCTCATTTCTTGGTCTGTTTGAAAATTGATTAAAAATAAAAAGACCGCCGAAGAAACTAGGGAAAGTTAAAGTTAAAATTAGAAATTTGCACTAGTTAAAATGCATGTACCAGAGAGAACTTTCACACAATAAACTAATTCGGTACGTGTCTGAAAAAGGATCAAAGTAATTGGGTGCACGAGAGAATGAAACCGGCCAATTAGTTTGGAGTAAAACTGTGAACTTATTAATTAACATAAAAAATTAATTCAGTACCTACTTCTGCGGCAAAAAATAAAACAAATAGGTTGATGGATAGTTCTCACTGCTTTCAATACACCTCAGTCATTTACATTTAATATAATGATACTTTCAAGTAACAAATATTTTAAAGAAAGTAATTAGAAATTGGATTAATGTATTTAATTCCAGTTGATATTCTAAATCAGGTGTCTTCCATTTTATCTGCTAAATGTGCCAGTTTTGAGTTTGTTTTTTTTGCAATTTAAAATAAGCCAACGACATGGTAGAATAAATCGAAAATAATTCCAAAATTAAATTAATTAATTAAAAAAAAAACAATAGGAACTTTTGTTAGAAAAACAATTTTAAACACAGTGTAAATATGATCCAAAAAAAATTGTTTTCTTTAATTTGTAGAGTGATAGCACCCTGTATATATTGTCTAATTAATAAAATCATAAATTGACAAACTATTTTGATATTTGTTTATGTTCTAGAACAAAAAGTATTTTGCAACTAGGTGACAAAAAAGACTCACTTTGTCAACAGAAATTTCAACGAAAAAATCGACTTTTGACAACAGTTTTCGAAAAAAAAAATATTATTCACCTCGTCAACGATGTTTTTCAATGGTATTATTATCCTTCTACAAAATTTTAGCGGAATCCCCATTGAATTACGTGATGATTTATCCAAGCCCATCAAAATGAATAAAAACAAAACGTCATTTTCAGTTCTAGAAACGAACATAAATTGATTTTCGAAATGTTACCCAATTATTGATGTGTATTTTGTCAGTGTGTTATTTTAGTTTAGACAAAAATAGTAAACTAATCCTTTCGGCGTAGGGTTTATTTAATTAATGTTTTTATTTTAACGAACCCCGTTGTTTTTATTACAAAATTTTGACTTCATTCAAATGGATTCAATTAAAAGTGAGGGTTATTCTAAATTAGACGAATAAAATCGGGTCAGCGTCGAAAGAAACTGTCCCAATCCCCAAGACCAACTACGACTTTTTGTTAAGAAAAAAACCGCAGAAATCTTACGATACACAGAAATTTCCGATCCAATAACGAAGACAAATAAAGTCGTTTCTGATAAAAAGAACAATGGCTTCACAGAGGAAGCCACCCATTTGTTTCCAACTGAATAAACAACTCGACTCCAGCCATCACGAGGACAATGATATTCGATCTGATTCACACCGGCGTCCCACACATCGCCGGCCAATAATAAATTATAATAACAATAACACAATTACGGATTCATTTATTCGATGCATATATGCGCCGATATGAGACGGCGGCGCATAATGAACATTAATAATGCCGTGTTTTAATGCGGACAGGAGGCGCAGCACTTCCTTAAACCGTCTCTTCTACGGCGGCGGCGGGTTTAACAATTAAGCCGAGCGTACGGCACCGCACCAGAGTAAATGGATTAGTCGGCCTGCGACTTCCTTGGTTATTAACATAGCGTTCAAAATAAATAAGTCTCGAACGGAGGCTGAATCATAGACGGATTGAATAGAAGACTGTTTAAATAGCGCCTCACTGCGCATCTAGAGTTGAGCGTACGCTTCCTTTAATGATAAAATTGCCAAATCAGAAAAAAAAAACAATGAAATGTATTATTTATTTCCCATTTACGATAATAAGACATTATTGTATCGAAATACATAGTCACAGAAACTTAAAAGTAATAACTAAATACTAAAATGTTCGTTTAGAAAATAAACACAGTTAAAAAAAATTGTTAAGTCTATTTTTATACAGGGTGTCCCATAAGCACATGATCAAAAAGGTACTGCGACATTCTTTGGCTCAAAAGAAGACGATTTGACCTAATTTTCATTAAGGAAGAATGTCTGGTTCCTTTGCTATTGACTGTCAAAGTTCTTGAAAAAAAATTTTGTAATATCTGGAGAATGTTAACGATGGATTTTACTGAAACTTGCTGTGGACTTGTTCCTAAGTAAAACTCATGTTTTGATGAAGCAACCGCGCCCATCTGCCTTGGCCTAGTGGTAAATTCTTGAGTGTCTTGGTACAAGAATTACCAGAACTTTTTATTTGGGGTCGCTAGAGTTAATTCATTTTATTTTTATTGATGCATCAGTCCTCTTTCGAGATTTTCGTGCTCTTGGTAAAATCTTGTAGCATTCATAGTTTTTACGCAAATAATTTTTTTTCCAATTTTAGACAATTAGTTAGTTGGCAATTAAATTTCGGTAAAATTAAAACAATTATCATCAAAATTACATTAACACACAACATTCTGTTTCACCATCTGTTGACTGGTGTATTTTTTTTTAAGTCACACTAGTGCGAATTGGGATTTTGCCAACTTTGAATCTTTGTCTTTCTTTATTTGTTAACGAAAGCACAACGTATTTATATCAAAACTGGGGTAAAATATTCCGAGAAATCGAATGATGTTTTGAAAAGAAAATTAATTTGTTAATAAAAAATGCAATTCAAAAATTTTTTTTCGAAAAATAAACTTTTTTAGATGGTGTTTTCTTTTAACTAACTAATGTCTAGAGAATTGTAAAAAAGGATTTTGAAGTTCAGTCTATATTTTTAAGAAAAAAATACCCCATTTTGATAAAAATGATATTATCGATTTTTCCCGGTATCTCAAATACAGGCATTTTTTGAAGTTATGAGTAAAATATACTCTTAAATATCTCGCGGATAGAAGAACATCTGGTCAGTATTATACAGGGAGTGCCATTTAACACTCCCACCGCCAATATCTCCGTAATGATGAAATTTATTTTAGTTCCGCAAACTGGGGTTGTTAGGTCCCTTGAACAGGTTCAAATTGTAGTTAGAATTGTTAGTTCTGTCTGTACAGATGGCGTGGTGATACTAAAAAATTTTTTGATTCCTGGAACGTAGAAATACGGTCCATCTGAAAGATCGTTCAATTTTGTGTAATTTTTGTAGTACAAAGTTTTTCCCAATATTTACTTGTTTTCGAGATATGTAGACTGTAATTACTGGAAAACTAATATGTGTCACCTGTCATACATGTTTTATTTTAAACAAATGACATGAGCCACCTACGAATGAATTTTTTAATAATATTTGATAAAATATGGTTCGTCTCTGCCCCTTATAAGATTTACCATTGTACAATTTTTTTCTGTAGTTTATCATTTGTTTTTTTATAATTCATTTCTGTTAGTTAGTATATGGTGTGAATAAAGCCATTATAACAATATTTTAAAATAATATTTTGTCTCGGTGTGATTTAAATAAAATAATAAATTCTCCTCATCATACATTGCATATTGAAGTCGACATTGTCTCGAAAAAAAGTAAATAAAAAATTACTATAAATTTAACGATCTTTCAGATGTACCGCATTTCCACGTCCCAGAAATCAAAAAAAAATATTTAGTATCGCCACGCCATCTACGTATACAAAAAGATTTGAACTAACAATTCTAACTGCAATTTGAAGCTGTGCGAGGGACCTAACAACCCCAGTTTGTGGAACTAACATACATTTCTTAATTTCGGAGATATTGGGAGTGTTAAACGGCGCACACCCTGTATATTTGCACAAAATATTTTATTTTATGGTAATGTCAAGAACCCTACTTTCCATTGATTAATATGTTTTAATGGAGCATATTCTACAACTTTTTGCCATGGAGTTACTTCAACAAATATCAAATGAACTCCCCACTTTATAGAATTTATTCTAATAGTCACACAACAAAATTTTGACATATTTAATATTAACGCAAATTGTTTAAAAGTATTGTTAAACCAATTGGGCTTTGCCTGTTGAAAATTTGTTGATTAAATTATGAATTATGCTATTTATTGACGTATTTTATTAATATTTTATGTTTATATACTTTATTAAGGTTAGAAGGCTATCAGTAAACATTTTTCCTGACCATCACATGTTCGTAAAAAAAATCCTCCAATTCAATGAAAAAAAAAAAAAAAAAAAAAACAATTGAATTAACACCAACACTCACTGAACTGGACTGTCCTATTGTTTGAAAATAAATGCGTATAAATTGAAACATTTATTTCCGAGAACAGGCATTAAATAATAACATGGAAAAACCGAGGTGCTACAAATTATTTTAATACATATGTTTTCACTGCTCTAACATACAACAACCCAAAGAGTCGATCGTGGAAAATTGTCAATTCGAACACAAAGTAAAGAGGAAACATAAAACAAACTACAAACTTGTCAACGGCTTAAATTCGGATAAGGTTGTACAGCTACGGACTATAAAAAGTTTCCGTATAAAACAGCATTTTATTAATTTCCTCCTTTAAACATCTTTAAATGTATGATGATTCTACCGGCGACTGGTCCATTCTATCTAGCTACTTACTAGATTTAGAATGCTGGATGGGGTTTTAGTCAGCAGAGTAGTTGTTTCCCACATTAGATATTACTTAAAAACAAATGATGCTTCTTAAAATAATGATGCAAATATTGCCCTTCGAAATTAGATTTACTAACATTTAAATATTGAAATTGGCTGGCAAAATTTAAGATATAATAAAAGATTTATCAGAGAAAATATCTAGTTTCAAAACTACCAATCATCGTATTTTCACAATTAATGACCGTAATAAACTCACAAACCGCCGAGGAAAAAAAAGCCCCATAAAAAGAAAATTATTCTGTATTCCACTACAACACAACCAGTTGTAATTGAAAGCATACCGTGAAAAATTTCAAGGCTGGAAATAAACAATGCATTTAGTGTACTAAATATAGTAAGCAAATTTATAAATGTCAGGATTAAAAGGTTGATTGATTCTTCCTCGAAAATGACGCTTTGTAACCATAATACAACCTTTGGACTTCGAAAACTGTTGCGGTAATTTTGTCTTTATCGCTGATGACACGGAACATTTTTTCACACAATCGAAAATGGGTATAAATAAAAATGTGAAGAATATACAGGGCGTTTCTGAAACAAACGCGTTCCGTAAAAAGGGTGAGAGAGGGCAGAAAGTAAGTAAGAAAATGATGGTCTAAATGCTTCAGTCTTTGATAAAATGAATTAAGAAAATTAATCATAAATATAAGCCGACCATGTGCATCTTGTGCACGTGCGTTGTGTGTTGCAGTATTACCTAGCCGGCGTATAAAATCTTTTCTGATCAAGAACTAGCGGATATGGTGTTAATGTACGGAGAATGTCAGTACAATTTAAATGAGACAACGAAGAAAACATCATTCGTTGAGGAAGATCCGAGCCGCAGTACTCGCGACATTAGCCGAGAAGTGGGTGTATGTAACAGTAGCGTGTAGTAGAAATTCTCACGTTGTACAGAGTTCTCGGTTGTAGCAACGGTTTTCAATGAATGTGAACCAAAGACGGCTTTAAATTTTTTAAACCTTCACGTGAAAATTTTTTTGTTCAATTTAGTCCAACAGTTGCTACTTGATAAAAGTTGCTTATTTTCGTGCCGCCTATCACCACTTTCAAGAAACGCACTGTAATTCGATACAGTAAGATTATCAAAGATTTATTCCACAACAAGAACCAGAGGGAGAAAGAAGAAAGACAGTATTCCGTGCGATGGAGATTGAGTATTAAAAAAAAAACTGCTACTGCGTGATTCCGACAATATTTTGGCTGTGGCGCACCTTTCTGGAAAGTAAACAACATTGTTTTCAACGGCCGCCTCTTGGTAACAATACTAATGCACATTAATTAATTCAATTGCAAGTGATGGTAAATACATTCCGTTTAAAGTGACATCAGTGTACGATTCTTGCTCATTGACTTGGCACAAGCGATCGCGTCGGAGTTGCATGATCCACTACCAGGAAAATTAATTAAAAACTGCGCAGTACATAAAAAATATTACGTTTTATCGCCGAACTGAGGCATTGTATACCAAACACATCTGATGAAAAGGAAGAGCGAGCCTTATATGTACAGGCGCGGCTAGAAAACACAGTTTACTCACTCTACGTCCAAAACAATACTTATGTAATATTTTTTTTTACGGAATGAACTTGGCCTTGACCGCGAACTAGTCACTGAAATGCGTCACAACTGCGTAATTTATTAGTACAATTTGGTCATTTTGTACGCGCTCTGTTCCGATTTTTTTTGGACAAGTATGGCCACTTCTAATACTTTTTTTTAATAATAAAAAGCTGTCCAAGTAAAGAGCTGTTATATCATTGCGCTAAGAAAAACATACAAGGTGCGACAAAGTACAACTTTAGCTCTGTTACTATTTGAGACACAAAGGAAAATGTAAAAATACAATACGGAGGAACAAACATCTTATTTTAAAAATATTTTCTAGGGCCAGAGACTTGGCATTCATGTCATTGATATGAAAAGGAAAAGGCTCGCGATGCTCGTCCACTTTCCAGTAGCCTGTACTTCGATGTGTTTCATAGAAGTCAGAATACTAATATAGGCGAATCATTACTTTATACAATGTGTTTTCTGTAAACATGTCAATTTTAAAAATTTCAAAAGATATTTTGTCCGATATTTTAAATGTGACAAAAAATCAGAAGCACATAAACAAATTTTAAATAATTATTGAATATTAAAAATATTTATAAGAACTGTAAGCAGTGTTCATTGCTAGTAGGATATTGATTATATCCAAAAAACAGAGTTAAAAGGAACTAGGACGTTCAAAGGGGCATTTTAGATGAAAAAACCGCGGAGTGCTATTAAATTAGAGGGTGGAAATTGGAGATAGGGGTGAAAATGCACCCCTTTCAGTTTTTCAACTGTAGCTCGAAAACGAAGCAAAATTATTTAGAGAATTGAAATAGCTTATTTAAAAAATTTAAAAAGAAAATTTTATGCAAAAAAATCGTTAATAAACAATTTAAAAAAAGCAAAAAATTCTTTTTCTAATTTTTTTTACTTGTTTGCCTCTAGTTTTTTTTTTTTTTTTTGAATAAAGATTGGTATAGGCATTGCTTCATAGAAAAAAAAGTAGGTAAAATTTCCTTCAAAACAAGAGGTTGTAAAGTATTTGGATGAAAATTGACTGATATATGGCCGCCAATTTTTCGATTTTCGTCGCGTTTATCCTTATACATTTTAATTCTCATTTTTTGCAAAATAGGAAGGAAATAAGACGTTCAAGGATTTTCATCACATGACTTGTTCGAAAGGTCATTAAAAATGAAAAAGCACCGCGAGGTGCTATTAAACTAGAGGGTTGAAATTGAAGATTGAGGTGAAAAAGCGAAAATTGTATGCAAAAAAACAATTCTAAAGAAAGCAAAAAATAAGATTTTTTGATTTTTTTTACTTTTTTAATAAAATAATTTAGTAAAAGCTTGAGAATTTAAGTACAATAAAGTTTATTAATAATGTATATACAGTGTGTCCTCGGATGGAGTTGACAAGAGGAGAAACTCTTCTGTTTTTGACTTTATCGAAAAATGGCACTTTTCATAAAAAGTTCTACCCCTCGAAAAAAAGAAACTGTCATACAAGCATCTTAGATTAGATATACAGGGTGCTCATAAATTAAAAAAAAAAAACACGAAAATATTCAAGAGAGAATTACCATTATTTATTATTTTACACAACATTTTTATAAAACAAATCTGTTTATAACCTCAAATAATGTCCTAATACAAATTTTAATATAAAAATTTAAATTCTGACTTTTACTGTATACAGGGTGAGTCAGTTTTTTGTAGTAGGATTTTAACAGTTGATAGAGAATCATTTTTTAGTAAGAAAAGTTCCTATAAACGTAGGTCTTAGAACGCTTCGTTTGTGAGATATAGGGTGTTGAAAACAAACTTTTTTTAAGAATTTTTCTTATCTCTAAAAGACCAGCATATATTGAACTGAAATTTGGTATTAATAACACATTAGTTATGGTGAATAAAACGAAGATATCTGTTATCCATTTTACCCACCAGTGACGTGCCTGAGATGGGTTACAGCCCCCCTTTAAAAAAATAATTCGTACGCCTGAGTATTTTTCTGGAAAATAACATCATTTCTAAATTTTTTAATCAATTCTGAACAAAACAGCTCTCTTTCAATTTTTTATAAAATGAACGGTTTTTGGTTAAATTCATTTGGCATGAAACTGTTCCAACGTTATTGGTAATACATTTGTAATAAGAAAAATATGATGTACCCTGAAAATCATCAAAAACGATTAAATGTCATAACGTTGACATAAGAACGCGAACATTGTGTAACGTGTGTGTAAAGTAGTTCTTTTTTTTAGTTCTGTGTTTGTTTTTTCATGCCAAATTTCAGTTTAATATCTGTTGGTCTTTAAAAAAAAAAAATTCTTAAAGTTTGTTTTCAACACCCTTTATCTCACAAACGAAGCGTTCTAAGACCTACGTTTATAGGAACTTTTCTTATTAGAAAATGAATCTGTTAAAATAATACTACAAAAAACTGACTCACCCTGCCACCTCAAAAATTGAAATTTTGTCAATTTTTATAAAAAATGTGAAATATTTATAAAATTAATAATAATATTCATAGAAATACGTTAAAATTGCAAGAAAACAAAATGTACACAAAATTAAACATTTAAATACTTACAGAAATTTGAAAAGTCGGAGAAAATATCATTTAAACTTTGTAGTTTACATGTCTATCGAAAACACCCTTTATAAAATAATGAAACTTTCATAGATTTGAAGTTGGCTAATCTTTGTAATTCGCGCTGTCAAATATTTTGGCCCTAACTATCACGATTTGAGAATTTTTAAAATTCTGAAAAATGTTTTTATTTTTGCAAAGTGTAAAGGTGTTTTTTCGCCTCCATACGTCAAATCTATATTTGAAAATAATTTTGACATAATTCATTATCTTTTTCTGCATTTATTTGAACCCTTTTTTGTATCACGAATACCATCAGAGCAATTTAACTTCGCCACACTAATGAATCACCCCGTATATTGCGCACATATTGACGATTTTGGATAAATTTGACTTATTCCTGTTAGCGACATAATATATCGTTATTTTGTAAAAGAAGATGACCCAGCAGAAAAAGGGCAAATATTTACGAAGCTAATAGTCTGATAATATGCATAATTTTTTTTTTCATTTAACAAGTAATCAATTTTCATGAACTACGCAAAATTTTAGCTAAAGTATTACCTGGCTAACAGATTAACAGCGTATTTTTGAGATCAAAATGAGACTTTTTTCCTATAAACGTGGGTCCACAAATGCTTAGTTTTCGATATACAGGATGTTAAAAGTTTTTTATTTTCTTCGATTTTGTAGGAATAATTTCCGAACAGATTTAAATGTTGGCATAAAACTTGGGGTACAGGGTTCTTTAGGATACTAAATTTAAATATGTAATTTGCTTTTGACGCTGCTTGTAGAGGACGCCCCCTATAAGGGTACGCTTGAATTAAATTGACTCTTAACTTTTTTGCTACCCTGTACATTGTCGTTTTGTATTAGTGCATTATTTATTCCTCTATCACCTATCACCTTTTATTCCCCTAGAATAACCGTTTCCGAGATATTGGCTGATGAAGAGTTAAATGCACATCATATTTTCAAATTTTTCAGGTAAGTTCACATTAATTTAACTGCTCAACAAAAAATTAAATGTACAGTTCTTAGTTATCCGTTAACTCATTATTACAAAAGTTAATAAAGAAAAAACAACCCAGTTCAGTGCTAATACTCATATTTCTTAACACGATATCAACTAATGACACTGCTAAGATATTTATGCAAATTCCTTGACAGGAGAAATGAGAAATGCCACTCCAAACGCGATAATGGCTTAGCCAACTTGTCATTAACCAGGGATAAAAAATCGCACCTCTAAATATTATGCAAATCGACCGAAATTGACGCGGTTTTTTTACAAAGGGAACAAATTAAAGCGATTGCGTTTTGTTTTCCGAATCTACTCGAGTGTAAATCGAAGACAATACAGATTTCTACATCCACATTCTGCTTAAACAAACAATTGTTGAGACGATTGGGTAAACTAAAACTAAGTTTTCTTTGTTTCCTTATTCTAAGAAAAAAAAAATGCGTAATTAATTAACGAACAGCAGGAAGAAATTTTACGATAAATTTTTATTTCCATAACTGTGTCGCAAGATATCCAGTTGTAAATATAACCAGGAAATAATTTATTCCATATCAATCCGCAATTATCGTTATTTTATACAATTTATTCAAATGAGAGAATATAATACTAAACGCTAGAGGTTAAAAGAAATACGGTTTTCCACCTTTTGGTTTGTCAGCCTAGCAAAGTAAACGAAGGCAAACCAGGAAGTCTTATTTAAAATTAATAAGATGAGAAAAAGGATAAGAAGTGTAAGCAATCAACAGAACGTGTTGAATATTTATCAACATTTAACATTTATTTCATATTCGTATTAAACTTTTCAAGAATCATAAACTGTCACATACAAAACCACATGTTTAAAATGAATATAAACTATAATAAAAAAGTATATAAAAGTTGTATTTTCAAGATACCTAAAAGGAAATAATAGGCCGTTTGCCACCTTTTCAGATACTGCCAAAAAAATGTAATAATGTGGCAAAAATTTTGACTTGAATTTTTTATTTTTGCAAATCATTATTTAACTGGATATTAAAAAAAACGTAACAATCACAGCTGTGACGTGCTAGACTATGACTTAATTGCGCCACATTTAACAAAAGCTCCACTAAAATTTTATACCACCTTCCTTCTTTTATTTAGAAATAGAGAGGTGTTACACAAATAAGAAAGTTTCTGTAATAACATTTCTTTAGTCTGGTTCGTCACAAGTCGATAACAATGGCGTACGAAAATTTATATTTGACGATGAAAGTAAACACTTTAAAAATAAAAGAAAAAAAAAATTTTAAAACTCCTTTATAGGTCGTACTAATATTGGGGGTTGTAGGCGCATGCCGTTCTGATGAAGTGGCAACATTTTTGAAGTTGGACAACTGGAAAAAGTATAGTGGATACGCATTACGACGAATGTCTGCTACCTTTTTAGATGACGGCGGTGGTGACCTCACTTCTCTTAAAGACTCGGAGGACGGAGATCTAGCACTGTGGAGGAAGGCTACATTGAAGACTCGTCTTTGGATAAAGAAAATATTGCGAAAACAATACTGAAAATTGATAGTGGTAATGATAAACCAAGCATCGTTGTCATTTCTGATTTCACAACATCTGAAAATAATAAACTAGTGAAAAAAATTAAGGGATTAAAAAAATCTAAATTTTCGGCGATTTTTCAAATGGCTGTATCTTTGATAAAAATGGTCGTATTGGAGTAAAAAAAAAAGCAATTTGAAGCTTGAAGTTTCTAATTTTTGGATCTTTCAAAAAATTTTTTTCAAGTAACACGTATCGCGCAATCGTAATGAATATCATGAAAATAAATGTTTTCGAAATTTTTTTCGATCTTATTTTTGGTGTACGGACTTGAAAAAATTTTTCCAACTTAACCACCTTATGGATTAGATAGGTTGTTCATTTAGCTTCAATTTCTTTTTTTTTTTTTGTCTCGATACGACCATTTCTCGCTGAGCTATCGGACTTTGAATGAAAATGGATCATTTTCTCTTTGTTCATCGATATCTCAGAAACCAATGGTTGCACAGAAAATCGACGGTGGGTTTCAGAAACTTGAATGAATTCTCTACAAGGTCCTGGCACGGTTTTTTAGAAAAAAAAACGTTATCCTTAACATGACTGAAAAATCGTAAAAAAACTTTTAGGGGTCTTCTAGAAAATCACGTGCCACATTGAGAATATTGGGAAAATGACTAATGTTAAGTGTGCCTTTTACAGGTCATTGTACCCCTAAAAGCCCTACAGAGTTTCAATTCGATCCATCAAGCCGTTTTTT